>NW_026651550.1:0-300000 GCF_028751815.1 Salvia miltiorrhiza
TTCCGCTGTCAGTGTGAGTTCAAAGTGGAGCGGGAGAGCTCACTAACTCCATAGCTACAAAAACGAAACGTTATCTGTTCCTGCTGTTCGACTGTGTTTCCCATCTCAATTGTCTTCAACAGCTACGACGTCGTTGTGAGGAAGGGCATTCCCGGTATTCCACGTCTTGTTTGGCCCATCAGGCCTTTTAAAATTTTTATGGGCCGATGTATGTTTTTTAAGACTCACGGCCCAAAGTCAGGAGTTGCCCCTCTCAACACGAAATGCTTTAAATTTACTAGTATTTTACCCGTGCGATGCACGGTCTATGTATTCATACGAATTTATAATACATAGCAGTAATATTATAAATCTATACTATATTAAAACAGCAGTTTTCAATTTGAAATTGATTTCAAATCAATTTGAAATTGAAATCAATTTCAAATTGATTTGAATGGCGATTTTGTGATTCCTTCAAAAAATAATGTCATATTATATATACACAAAAACTGGATTAAATTAACTTAAATTAAATTACAACTTACAAATCCCACGTCTAAAAAAATGGAGCATGCACTAAAAACTGCATTTTTTTACGTGCAATGCATTGAGAAACTGCATATGAATTTAAGAAAGCATGCGTCTCAAAAAAAAAAAAAAAAAAGCAAATAGATTTGTGCAGCAAAAAAATTGATTTTTAATTTACTTTCTTTAATCTATACTTTAAAAAGTTAAAATTTTTATTTGAAATTGATTTTAAAATTGAGTG
Source organism: Salvia miltiorrhiza (assembly GCF_028751815.1). Classification (NCBI taxonomy): domain Eukaryota; kingdom Viridiplantae; phylum Streptophyta; class Magnoliopsida; order Lamiales; family Lamiaceae; genus Salvia; species Salvia miltiorrhiza. The sequence goes on from NW_026651550.1 coordinate 752, forward strand.
GTAATTTTTTAGTTATAATAAAATTTAAGGTTTATTTATAAACTATATTTTTTTCTCTTTTCTTTTTTTCCCTTTTCTTTATCTTCTTATTTTTTATTTATTTTCTTTCTTTCTAAAGTTGTGAAATTTGACTATTTATAAAATATTTAATATTCATATCAAATTAAATATCATGATAAGAGCTTTAATTTTATATATTTTATGTAAATATTTAATTTAAAATATAAAAGTTATATTTATTTAAAGATTAATTTTTTTAAAAAAAAAATCTCTCTCCTCACTTATCTTTTATTTGAATAATTTTTCACTTCTTTTTTATTTTTACTTCTAATTTTTTACTTACATTTTTTGCTTTTCATAATATCAATTTTTATTATTGTGAATTTTTCTTTATTCTTGTATATTTTTCAATATTTAGCTCAAATATATTCAAGTATAATTAATTTTCTATTATATTTATAAATATAATAATTGAGTAGGAATCAATTTTATATAAATATAAAAATATAAAATCATTTCCCGTACATTGCACGGTATGCTTCATAATTTTGATAATACTTTTAATATGAAGGTTAAAAAAAATTATTAACACCACTAACTCATTTCACACGTTCACACTAATTCAACAAAATATATTAATTACTTAGAAAACACTATTCAAATATATTTATTCAATTTGATTTTCTTTTAAATTCATCAACTTTAATTTATAAAAAAATATTCAATATGGATGTTAAATTAAAGATAATGACGATATCTTTAATTTGATGTAAAAATTATAAAAAATAAATTTAAAACCAATAAGTTATTATAGTTTAAAGTCACCAAATTATTTTTTTCTCTCTCCTCTATTATCTCCTCTCTCATTTCTCATTTTTTAAAATTCACGGTTCTTTCATTCCTTTTTCCATATTTTTTTATTTTATTTTTTATGTTTTTACTATAGATCAGTATTTTTTATATTTTACTATTTATATTTTTATTATATCAGTTTAATGCAATTACAATGATGAAACTTATATTTGTTCATTTTAGAAATCTTTAGCTTAAAAATATTTTTTTTAAGGTCAACTTTATATTAATATAAATTTGTAGATAAATAACTAATATATAGTATATCTTAAAAATCGAATTTTTAAGCTTCAAAATTACTCATTGGAAAATCAGTAATTAGAGAACCATTATCGATTTTCTTTAAAAATAAAAAATAAAAGTAAATTGAAGAGTTTAAATTTTTTAGTAGCACATTTATTTAAATTTACTGAAATTGTATACATTTTATTTTGGAAAATGAACGACACATATCTCATGTTAAACCCTTTATTTTTTCACTTTCCAATTGAAAAAAAAAATGTATACATTGTAACTTTATTTTAAAATTTGAGCATAAACAAAATGACCTCATAAATATGCATTCGAAAACTATATTAAACTACAGTTATACTATATGTAAATAAATAGTTTTGTACATCTTAGAATATTATATGATCCATAATGATACTCATTATCATCTATACTTGCTTTTGATATTTCATAATTTATTTATTTATAAATTTATACACATTATCAATTAAATCAATTAATTGCTATTTCAATAATTGAAAATTCGAATGTTTTCAGATTGATATTTTTATTGAGATTATATTGTGAATAATTTATTTTTTATTGAGATCATTTATGTTTATATATATATATATATATATATATATATATATATATTATGTTTAACATTTTTATTTATTTATTTAAATTATCGTTCAATTTCGATGATGTCGTGCATCGCACGAGCGGGCACATACTAGTTTTTGTAAGTATATTGAAGTTGTAAAATGAAATTAGAGATTATAGAAATAGAAAGTAAAATTGAGTGATTAAATTTAAATCGTGATTAATAACATTCTCACTTATAGAAGTCATCAAATATATGGTAATGAGATTTTAAACAAATAAATAAAGCTAAGATAGCTAAAGGTGGAAAATCAAATTTAAATAATAAACCCAAAAATTTTATTTGGGTGGGCTTTAATATTATAGTGGGCTTTAATATTGTAGTGGGCTTTAAGGAACAACTACTACTTCTTCACAATTATTGCTCATTGACCAGCCCATATCTTTTTTTCTTTTTTTCTTCACAATTATTGTAGTGGGCATTCATATCTGTTTTTCTTGATATTTCGTTCTTCAAGCAAAACAAACCCAGCCGCGAAAACGATCGTCGACGGGCGAAGAAATTGACCAGGTAAAAAATTCGAATCCTGATAGCTACTTTTCCATTGCTCGTTGAATCGGTTGTAGTTCTTCGAATCCTTATAGCTACTTGTTGTTGTTAACTGAAACACGATGTTGTTCTTCTCCATAGAAATGTATAGATACACCATTTTCTTGTTCTTGCTAATGATTGATTTGCTCTTTCTGGAAAAACCTATATTCCTGAATAACACTCAAATTTGTTGCCTTAAAAGAAATATAAGCCCTAAAATTTACACTACAATTATTTGGTACCTCTGCACGATTAATTATTTCGAATCATTTCTGGAAAAATCAATTTTCAAGCTTCACAATTTCTCTCTCTTCGCCGGCGGTGGATTTGCTCTGAGAATTACTGGTAACTTTTCCTCGTTTTGGATTTTGACTGTGATTATTGTATTGTTCTCTATTTATGTTTGTATTCTGCGAGTGCTACGGATTCGTAATTTTCTGTTTCTGTTCCGTTCCCCTTACCCTAAATGCCTACTTGAAAATTGAGAGATTTTATATTCTTGATTGATATATTTGAGTGGAAGTAGTTGTGAAATTGAAGTTTAATTGCTTGAAGCAGTAGTATCCAGTGCTATTCATAACTTCAGCTGAAATTTTAATCTTGAAATTTATGGAGAAATGGGATCTGGTAGGATAGAGGGAGGAAAATTTGAGGAACCGTGAGAGAATGCTTTCATTGTCTTTATGTCCTTTGGTTTTTGTTTGATTTCCTGTTAAACAAGATTGTTATTGCCTCGGATTTTGGTTTTATGTTTTTTTTTTTTTTTCTCTCTTTTGAATTTCTGAGTAGAAGTCTCATTGAGCAATGATTTTATGGATCAGTTTCATTTACTTTTTTTGTTCTGCTAGTTAGTTTTGACATTGTTGGAGATTTAGTGGTGGTTTTCTTAGTAACTATGGGTTCAAATCTGGCAGAAACCTCCCCCATCTGAAAGCGGTAACTATGTCATCCCAACATGTTCCTGCAACTGAGGATTCGATTAGTGCTGCTAAAGAGAAAACTGCGGCTGTGGCTATCCCTATCCTTTATGGGATCCTTGAAGATCCTTCATCTTCTTCAGAAGCCTTAAAGATCAAAGAATTGGCTATTACCGACCTATCAGATCGTCTGAGGGAAGTTGGTCGAGCAGAAGAACTACAGAACCTACTGACTAAATTGCGGCCTTTCTTTTCTTTGATCCCAAAGGCAAAAACTGCAAAGCTCGTCCGTGGTATTATTGATTCAGTTGCTAAAATTCCTGGGACCTCTGATCTCCAAATCTCTCTTTGCAAGGAGATAGTGCAATGGACAAGGGCTGAAAAGCGAACTTTTCTCCGACAACGAATTGAGGCTCGGCTCGCAGCTCTTCTGATGGAAAGTAAGGAATATTCAGAAGCACTGAATCTTCTTTCAGGTCTCATTAAGGAGGTTAGAAGATTAGATGACAAGCTACTGCTTGTGGAAATTGACTTGCTTGAGAGCAAACTCCATTTCGCCTTGAGAAACTTGCCCAAAGCCAAGGCTGCACTTACCGCTGCAAGAACAGCAGCAAATGCAGTATATGTGCCTCCAGCACAGCAGGGCATCATAGATTTGCAGAGTGGAATTCTCCATGCAGAAGAGAAGGACTACAAAACGGCATACAGCTACTTCTTTGAAGCATTTGAAGCTTTCAACACTCTCGGAGACCCCCAGGCAATTTACGGCCTTAAGTACATGCTTCTGTGCAAAATTATGGTGAACCAGGCTGAGGATGTGGCAGGAATTATATCATCGCCCAAGGTTGGTTTGCAATATAAAGGGCCAGAACTAGATGCGATGAAAGCCATTGCTGATGCTCACTCAAAGCGCTCTCTGAAGCTCTTTGAGACTGCGCTGCAGAATTTCAAGAATGAGTTGGATGAAGACCCCATTGTCCACAGGCACCTTTCTGCCCTCTACGACACACTACAGGAACAGAATCTCTGCAGGTTGATCGAGCCATTCTCAAGAGTAGAGATAGCCCACATTGCTGAATTAATCGAATTGCCATCTCACCAAGTTGAGAAGAAGTTATCTCAGATGATTCTTGATAAGAAGTTTGCAGGGACTCTAGACCAGGGTGCTGGATGCCTAATCATATTTGATGATCCCAAGACTGACGCAATCTACCCAGCGACTTTGGAGACTATATCAAACATGGAGAAGGTTGTGGACAGCCTCTATGCAAGGTCGGCCAAAATAATGGCATGAGGATGACATGGCGGCATACAACTTTTCTTCTTAGCGATTTATGTTCCATGAATCAAGACCCTATTACTTTCGTCATGTTCTTCTAATCTTTGTACCCTTCTTTTCTCTGGCATCGATTGCAGCATCGTATTTGAACTTCTGGCATTTCATGTGCTCCATATTTCATTTTGCTGGTTTCATTATGCTAGTACTTTCCTTTGATAATGGCCAAACGGAATTTTATTTGTGAACCCATAGAAATTTTCAAGACGACGCATGGAAATGATCTCTTCAATAATAGATGAACCCTCAAGTACTTCATTATATGATGACATTCTTGGTTTTATAGAAATATCAAATCAGCCATTAAAATTGTTGGCTGGGTTAGCCAACTTGAGCATTGGCGGAATTGAGTTAAGGTTCAAAAATATATAAGAAATTTCATTCCGTTTTTAAGCACAAAAAAAAAAAAAAAAATCGACATGCAAAGTCAATCGGTTACATTCTTTCTCTATTTGAAAACACAAAATACATATGTTGGCATTTGAATTGCTTCTGTATATAGCTGTCAGTAGCTATGTTTTTATTACATTTATACAACCTGCAATAGCAGAGATTGCGCAACAAACAGGAAGGCAGAGAGCTGGTATTCACAAGATGGTGTTTAACCCCTTGTTTTTCTATTATTATGACTACTATTATTCCTACAGTGTGGCTGGTCGACTTCACTTGTTTGAGCCACGGTCCATCTCCGAAGCTTGTGCCGAGCTTTGGGAAGACGATCCTTTTCCGCTGTGTAAATAAGAGTACACTAAGACGCCCGATCCAAGCGTCAACACGGCGGAAATTGAACCCCAGATCCATCTCTGTCTTTTTTTCCTTAGTTGCCTGAGTCGCCTTGCTGTTTCTGCACAAGGTCAGGAGAGATGAGATGAGAACACTAACATCAACATCGAAAAGAGGAAAAACAACATCTATAAGATTTTCACAATCATAAAAACTGCTACTCTTCAGAGATCTAAAAAGTGCCTGACTAAGTTAATTCTATAACAAACGAACATCTTAAGAGGTCTTACTAACAAAACCAATTCCGTAACGAAGTGACTACCTTACACCTAGACATACATCACAAAACTATGAGCACTTGTTGAGCTGTTAGAGACCGTCTGGCTGGTTTGGAACAGTGATACAATGATTAGTAAGTGCGATATGAACACCAATCGTTTTATACCTTCATCTCTAAGGCCACCAACTACAACTATTCGGTGACACTATTTTTTTCTTTTTCTTTTTCTTTTTCTTTGAGGGGTTAATTCTCTGCTTTGTATACATAAATATGCATGATAGAGTAGAAAGATAAACCACATAAAGGATATCTATCTGAAAATATATAGAAACAGTCGATACAAATATGAATGTAAGACATCTTTAAGACAAAATCAAAAGTAATCATTGATTTCAAAAACCATATGATAGAGATGAGGATATAGAGAGACAATAACAAACAACTTAAAGAATCTTTTGCATGGTAATATAGCAGAAATTAGGAAGGGAAGATTGAAGAAGATGACGAGCTTAGACTTAACAATAGGTGAGAATATCATGAATCGATAACCAGCCATGGTACACGTACATGCATAGGACAAAAAAGATATATGGGGATATGAAGAGAATGTCAAAGCTAGGGCAGATACCTCTGTTATAACTGGACCAATATATATATATACGAAATTCAATAAATTGATAAAATTTTCGCTCCCTCCAGGATTCGAACCCAGGTAAATATTCACCCCTCTAGATAAATATCAGCCATAGGATTTAAAAATCTAACGTTACAGATTCATTATCATTTGTCCATTCTCATTTGATCTTCTCCCTATATATATATATATGTAGGTATTTAAGTATATAAGTAAAACTCCAAGAGAACTCTATCTTTTGTTTGTTTCACTTATTGCATAAAATAAAATAAAAAAATTAAAGAACCAGGTCTTACCTTGGCTGCATATGCAGATAACATGAACTCGAGTATTTGAAACTAGCAAACACTTCTTTTGTCCATGTTATTCTATGCAATAAATATAGGTAAAACCTAAGCTCAAAGCAAAAAAGAATGGCTTTAGAAACTCACCTACGACTTCTTGGTTTCTATGAGACATCTCCTGGTTCACAGCTTCAAAGTAATGAAGCCTATCCCACAAGCGAGCAATTTCAGAGTTCTTTAGCTCTATTTGTGCTTCCATCTCCATCTCAACTTCAGCCTTTGCAACTCCCCTCCCAATTGAATTAGACACGAAACGGGCAAGATAGACTTGTTGGCATATCTCAGCTGCTGTATCAGCAGGTTCTTCACCCTCCTCCAAAGCGGCTGGATCAACAGGAAGATTCAGCCCCACAAGAGATAATTGTTCACGGATCCTCTGCCATTGACTTCGCATATTATTTAGGTTTTCCTCTGCTTGCTTCCTCTTTTCAATCTCCATCAGCAAAGTCAATTTCATTTCTCGCAGATCTGTTTCAATATCAGGCAATGGAAGCTGCTGCCCACTTTCTGTCGACAATTCTGAGTCACGACCACACAACCAAATCATAAACAGCTCAGTCCAAGTTAGTGAAATAACCACATTACAGCATTTGAAAGTTAATAATAATAAGAAGAAGAATACTCTATTTCACTCAACCCTCCCACAATCCCATCTGAACCATCTCCAAAATGGGGAAAATGAAGCTTTCCTCTATTTATGAAGAAAATGTTTTAATTTGATTCATAGAGCAATGTACTTATGTGAGAATGCCTTCATATATTATTAAATTGCAGAAGAAAAACATGCCACGTTAACACGTACTGACATAATCAGTAAAAACGAGATAATCTGCATTTCACTTTAATAGCCAGGTATACCATATACTCGAGGAGCAAGAAAAATAAAAATGAAGAGTAAGGGGTAAAAAGAAGGCACCTTCCCAAGCATCATAGAACTCAGTCAGTGGAGTTGACTGACTCAGAGACCGTCCAGCTCCACCATTACCCTCATTTTCACCAATGCCCTTAAGACTCACTGAGTCCTGTGGATCAACTGGACTACCAACCACATCACCATATTTCGTCACACCATTTTGCCCCACTGGACTATTTGCAAATGTACTGCTTCCATGTTTGCCATTATAAACACCAGTCAAATCCTTTTCTTTGGCATCTCCAGTACCAGAAGGACTAGCTTTGTTATCCGTGGTAGAATCCATGACCTCTGTAGGAACACTAATGTCATCCTTACATACACTTGGTACACCTTTTTCAGCACTACTCGCATTCTCATGCACCTTGGTCTCATCAGATTCATTATTCCAACTTGTAACATCATATTCAGAGAAACTCTTCATGAGTCGTGGGCCCCGTCGCTTGTGATTAATAATGTAAGGTGATGGGGGAAATGAAGATGGGGAATCTGGAAGCGGGGTCGATTCGGGGGTGGCATAGAGTGCTGGTGAGATCCGAGTCCAATGGTGCTCTTTATCTACAACGGTTGTAGTGGGTGCACTATTCTTCTTATTAAGGTTTGCATGAGAAGGAATAGCAACTCCCCTCTCTAGTTTCGCATTCGGAGGCACACTAACTCCCCTCTCCAGCTTTGTATTAGGATGGACACCAACTCCCCCTTCCAGCTTTGTATTAGGAGGAACACTAACTCCCCTGTCCAGCTTTGGGTTCGTGGGAACATTAACTCCCCTCTCCGACTTTGGATTTGGAGGAATGCCGTATCCCCTTTCCACCACTGAGCTAGGAGCATCCATTGCCCTAATTTCAATAGTGTTAGAAGTGCTACGTCTCCTCTCAAGTTTTGAGTCAGGAGAATTTCTTGCTTGCACCATGGACTTTGCAGCTCCAGGTTCTATCAGTCTATCAAACGCTATAGCTGTAAATGTCGGCATGGCTTTCCAGCATCAAACAATCTGCACAGACAAATGAAAGACATATTCATGACTTCAAACAACATCAAACCACTAATGAAGTCATTTCTCACTGAAAACATAATATTGAAGTCACAAATGAGCTCCAGCAACACCCCCAAAAAAAAGGGTACTAAAAGGTTCCGCAACAACAAAAAGGAAATGCTAAGCACATATTCGAGGAACCTATCCCATAAATTCATCTAAACCAATTCCATCCTCAAATTTATCTGCAGAAAACGATCAAAATAAGAAAATTCACAGCCTCTAGCTCATTCTTAATTGATAACGGAGCGTTTTCAAAGCTAAAAAAATATTGATGAATTGAATTGTTTTTATTTTTGTCTCTTTGCTAAACCCCATATAACACCAAATCCGAATAACCGTAAGAGCTAAATCTTCAAAGCAAAAAATAAAATAATCCCGACGATAAAACCGTAAAATTCACCCCAATACACCGAAAAGATGACCCCAAATCCGAAGACAATAACTTTCCGCCAAAAAAAACCATAAAATTCGCATTGAGAAAAAATCCCCGCGAAGCAAACCGTCGAAACGATCGATTCATCTGAGCGAGAACAAATGGAAATAAAAAGGAAATGAAACTCACCGCCGGAGAAGAAACAAGACGGAACCCTTGATGAAGGGAACAAGATATAGGCGTTCATATAAATAATTGTAGATTTATCCGTGCAGGTTTAATGGCGTGGCACACCAAGGATGGATCCATGAGCTGTGTTACATTCGCGCAAAGCGAGAGAACGGGATATCTGGATACAACACTCTTTCTCTCTCTTCTTCTTCTTCCCCAAGAAAAGTTTTTCTTGAATAATAAGTATGTTGAAATTTGAAATTAGTGTGCGGGTGGTGGCGAATTTTCTGCTCTTATTTTTCATCGGCGCATGCCTCTTTTCTCCCACCACCGTTTCCCATTTTGTGAGTATTGTCTAATTTGTAGGAAAATTGTGTTATCTGTAGTATTATATGGTTCAAATAAAATAATGAATTGTGTTTTATTGGTTCGATAAATTGCAGGACTCAAATTTATCTTGTTTTCAGCTATAATTTTTTTTTCTTTCTTTCTTTTAACGAACTACAATTGAGTTTTGGAACTTTGGTTAAATTTATTTGAGCTATTTAATTAAGTTTGATTATATACATCAATTATTAAACATTCAAAAACTTTTCATTATACGTGCCAAATTTAAGAATGTCCATATACAAAATTATCCATTCCGGTAACAAAAACTAAAAAGCATTAATCTTAAAAATTAACCAATTTTTATGCAAGAAAATAATTTTGTCTCTACCATTATTTTTTTTCAATACACTCTTCTTCTCTTTCGCTGTGAGCCTGTGACACGCACGGGGATGGAAGGTGTACCCGGGAGAGCTACATATCTGATTTGATCTAAAAAATAGAATCAATGCAACATTCAACAGATCTGATCAATGAAATATTATGCATTAATTCAGCGTGCTAAACTGATTTGAAGAGCACAGAGAAATGAAAGGTCGCAGTGTGGAGGGAGGAGGAAGTTGCGAGCAGAATCGTTAAAAGTCGAATGATCATGTAGGAGGCAAAGCTTCGACCAACATCGACGGTCTACATGAAGTCCCCCCAACCAGTTGTTGCGACAGCAGCCGGAGAATCAATATGCCGACGGAGCAGAGGGGATCTGTGAATCTCTCTCTCTCTCTCTCTTTCTATAGCGAACGAAATGAAATTTGTGGATAAATTATTGTCGATTTAATCAAATATTTGAGGTTGTGTGTTGTCAAATTGTTGTGGAGATGAGTTTGTATTGTTATTGTTCTTAAATTCACAATTGTATCGCTAGTGTTGGTTATAAATTCGAGTTTTAAAGCTCGAATTCACAATTAGGGATGGCAACGGACCGGATCTGGACCGGATCTCATCAATCCCAGATCCAGATCCGTTTTTATCTATCAGATCCAGATCCGGATCCAGATCCGCGGATCTAAAATTTTTGGATCCAGATCCAGATCCGTCAGATCCGCGGGTCCGCGGGTCCAGATCCATGGATCTAATATTTTTAAATTAAATTAAAAAAATAATCAAAAATTCACATAAACATGGCTGAATCTGTCGAAAATGGCTGAAATCAACAATTTATCTAGCAAAACTAACAATTTAATGGCTGTCAAATCAACAAATCTAACAATAAGTTTCAAATATAGTCATAAATCTAACAATTTATCTAACAAAATGGCTGAATTTCGAACACATCAATGCCTCAATCTAACAAATTTCGAACACATCAATGGCCAACCTTAGATTCTGAGCATCCTATGGTGGAAATCTACATCCGGCCGACGGCGAGTAAAAGATGAAGCTCTGGCTGTTATGGCGGTGGCGAATGGTGCGGCGCAGCGGCGAGATGGTAAAGCTGACGGAGTCGGGAGGCCGTTTTGAGGCTGTAAAAGAGAGGGTGTGAAAGGGAGTTGGGCAGATAGTGTAAAAGAGAGAGACCGGCGACCTGTAACTTCGCCGGCGATCTGGATTGCGAGGGAGGCCGGCAGGGTGAGGCTGGGAGGGAGATAGGCAGGGACGCAGGGTGAAGGAGGCTGGAACGAACTGCAGGGAGGCTGTAGCTTCGCCTTCGCCGGCGAACTGGATTGAGAGGAAGGGCGGCGACCTGGCGGCTGGAGTGGAGAGGCCGACGCATTTTAAGAAATGAGAGGGAGGACCTAGAGAGGGAGGACCGAGAGAGATGGATAAAATAGAAACTAGGGTTTACAATTCTAATTTGTGTATTATTATTAATTTTTAATATATTTAATATTATTACTAAATTAAATATAAAAAATAAATAATATATATTAAAATAAACGGGTCCACGGGTCGGATCTGGGTCGGATCCGGATCTAAAATTTTAAGATCCAGATCCAGATCCGTTTTAAAAAATGAGATCCAGATCCGGCCCAGATCCGTCGGATCCAAAAAAATGAGATCCAGATCCGTAAAAACGGATCTGGACCGGGTCCAGGATCCATTGTCATCCCTATTCACAATTAGGAATAGACTTATTGTGAATTCGAGTTTTAAATTTATAATTTTCAATTATGAATAATCTTAGTTGTGAAATTCAAGTTTAAAAACTCGAATTAATTTTGAAGTTTTTTATGTGAAAGGCAAAATTGTAATTCTGGTTAATTTTTAAATTTTTATCTTAGTTCATGGTTTTTAAATTTACTATTTTAATTTAGATATTTTTAAAGTCCAACTCACTTTTTTATTTATATTAAAAATTTTGCTATCTCACTCATTTCCCAATCAAACTTAATGCCGAAGTGGTTGTTTGAAATTTTAAGTGTTCAAATTCGTCAATATCGTTTTACAAAGATAGTAAAATGAGCGAGATAACATCATTTCAGATGGCCACTTCAATTCTAAATTTGGTGGGAAACTGATTAAAATAGCAAAATGAGAAAGAAAAAAAAATATAGTAAAATAGCTTTAATACAAAATTTAAAATTTGTATGAATTTTGTTAAGTTAAATAAAATTATACTCCCTTCATCCCAGCATAGTATGCTCACTTTCTTTTTTCGTCTATTTCGCAAGAATATGCAACCTATTTTTTTACATGACTTCACCATTAAATTCTTATTTTTTGTCTTCACTTTCAATATTTATTTACAACCTTTTTTTTTCTTTCTAAAAATAGGATTAATAATGGTCCCTCTTTGTGACTCGAACCCTCGGCCTATTGGTTGGAGGGGAAGCGTCTTACCAACTTAGCTGCGCTTCTTTGTGTTACAACTTTATCAATATGGCTCATCATTATTTCTCCACTTCACTCTTAAGTGATCCTCTTTTTTCACTCATAATATACTCACCTAATATTTATTAAAATTAGTACGCCCACCCATTTGATGCACGGTAAGCATTAAAATTGAATCAATATTTTAAGTAAATCAATATAAATATTAAATGATTGAAACATAAGTAAATGCAATTTTTTTAATTCACACTGATTACTCAATAAACAATCTAAAACTAAAAATATTAATTTTTAACTTTGTATTTTAATAATTAAAAAAGATTCAACTAGTTAAGTTTAATTGATAATGAGTATAAATATATAGATTTATGAAAAATCAAAAAACAAGTATAAATTAATGAGCATCGATTGTGTGTCAATATGATATTCTAAGATGTACAATATCATCTATTTACATATAGTTTAATAGTATATTTTTGGGTTAATAGCAGAAAAATACACAAAGTTTCATCAAATTTGCATTTTGCACATGGCCTTTAAAATTAGCTTCATTTAACTGAATATATGTGAGTTGAATATTAAAAAAATAAAAATAATAAAGAAGAATTCACAATAATAATATTGACATTATGAAGAGGCAAAAAAAAGTTAAAAATAAAAATAAAAATAAAAAAGAATTATAAAATAGATTTATTCAAAACAAAAAGATAAGAGAGGAGAGGGATTTTTTTTAAAATTTTAATGGGCAAATAGCGCCAAAATTCATATAGTTTCCCCGAAGACGCATTTTTTCCCTTGACCTTTAAAATTCTTGTTAAAATCCTTGACCGTTGCTCCGATTCTCGTTTTTTCCTTAGTGACGTTTTTCGACCATTAATTAGATGACGTGTCACCAACGTGGCACACTTATGCTGAGTAGATTAATTAGAAGTTAAACGACGTCGTTTTGCATCTAACCTAATAGCGTCAAAATCCCTGAAGTTTGGCGCGATTCTCGTTTTTCCCTTGACCTTAAAATCTCGCGTGAAGGACAGAGAGGGGGATTCAAAGGGTGTTTCAGTTTGAGGGAGTACAGACGAAGGACGAGGTCGACGCTCATCGTCAAGGATACAGCGGCGGCGGCCTCGTGCTTGTGTGTCCGTGTGCGTAGGTCCAGATGTGTGGGCGTGTTTGATAGAGAGAAGAAGGGCACTTGAGTAAAGAGAGAAGAGAGGGGTTAGCGAGAGAGAAGGTCGGCGGCCTGATCGCCGCGGCAGGAGGAGAAGAGATGAGAGGGGATCTGTAAAGAGATGAGAGATGAAGACGAAGGAGAAGGTCGGCTGAAGTTCCAGTGGGAAGATGAAGATGAAGACATGGATTGGGTGTTTTTTTTTCTCAAGAACCCTAATTTGAGAATGATTCAATTTTGCCCTCAATTTTTCGATTGGATTTAATTTAATTCCCTAAATAGACATAATACTACGCCGTTTCACGTTATAACTTAAACTATGTCGTTTGCTTCGCCGACAACTTAATCTTACGTGGCTTTCTGACAGCCATGTCAGCATTAGTTAAATTGCCGATCAATTTTATGGGAAAAACGAAAAACGAAATTAAGTTCAAGGATTTTAACAAGAAATTTTAAAGGTCAAGGGAAAAATGCGAATTTGGGGAAACTATAGGGATTTTGGCGGTATTTACCTAATTTTAATCTTTAAATAAATATTCCCTCTGTCCCATTTAGAGCAACTCCAGCCCAGATCCTTGGTGCCGGATCGAGCTGCATGAAATGGAAGGTGGCGCAACTAGATGGCTCGAGGGCGGCAATAATATTGGTGCCGAGGCACGAAGGAAAAATGGGCTTTTGCGTGATAAGCACGCGCCCAAAAAAAATTATTTAAAAATCTAGAAGAGATCATTGGCTGATTGAGAAAGGACAACTGCAAATGCAACAATGCCTTCGTTTTTATTTTTATTTTTTTTAATACCTATATATATATCCCCATTCTTCACATTTTCATTCCCATTTCTTCCATTCTTCTTCCATATTTTCTTTTTCTCTCTAGCAAAATGCCTTCATCCTCATCGTCATCTTCACCACCTTCGTCCTCATCATCCCCAAGCGGCGACGAGCGACATACTCAAGAGTTCGCCCAACTTGTGTCACAATTTTACCAAATTGTTGATGCAATTGGTCAGCTAGAAAACCCTCCAAGGCGAAGGAGAGTGAAGAAGAAAGCTTACATTCATCATGATCGTGAAGCTGGAGCAAAACGTCTCGTTTTGGTCCAATTGAGCCTTATAAAATTAGTGTAATTTTTATTTTTATTATTGTATTCTAATTAAATATTTTATTTTATTTTAATTAATGTAATGTTGAATTTTTAATTTTAATGAAATGTTGATTTTTAAATTAAAAGAGTAAAAATTAGGATTAATTGGAAATGAAGATTTTAGCGCAACTTATAGTACCAATGCACTTGAGAGGGATGGCGCTAAGGTAGTGACCACCAATTAACGTCATGATAACACTCATATTTCCATGATTTTTAGTGTTCATACGATGTCAATTTTATAGGGAATTGAGTGTTGGATGGTTGTTTTGTGCTTATATTGCTTTATCTCGTGAAATATGATACTTGCTCGAACTTTGATGGAATTTACAGGAATCTTGAGATCGAATTTGGAAAACTTGTCTGAAATAGAAGTTGTAGTTCGTTCCCGAGAGGAGTTCGTGAGCGCAAACGGATTGCAAATCGGAGTTTGAACAAGGAAGATATGGCCAAAACAAAAACGTCGCGCGCAAAAGTCCAGAAACGGCGACCCACCGGTGTAGGTCGCCGAAAACCGACTTTTTGAAGAGGAAAATCGGCAATCGCCAACTAGGTCACTACGAGTTCCAGGTTCGGCGAGCACCGATTTGAGTGATTTTGAAGGCATAAAACGGCAACCCACTCAGCGATCGCCGAGTTGGTCGCCGTTACGTCCATTTTTTCGAGTTTTTCCGTTTTTAGAGTTATTTTTTGGTTCAAACTCTGTATTTTACCCTGGCACTATATATAAGTCTTCTTTTGACCTATTTAGGGCTCCCAACTTTAGTTTTCAGTTCTTTAGCTTTTATTTTTCATTGTTTTCCAGTTTTGAGAGCTTGGATTTGATTTCTGTAAAGATTGAAGATTCAAGATTATTCTTCCAGTTTTATTCAGAGTTTTATTTAATTCAGTTTTTACAATTATTTTCTTATTAATTATGTTTATGTTTTTACTATGTCTGGCTAAGTTCTTTATCTGATTCTAGGTTTGTAAATAGTTAATTAGATTCATGTGATTAATTTGTTAATACCTTTTTGTCTTCCAGTTTATGATTCATAATTCCTGGCGCTTGATTTTCTTGTGGATTATCTGGCCAATAATTTGCATGTGTAGCTATTCAGTTTGAGACCTGACGGAGATAACTGTTTAGCGGATTCATGAATATATGATATGATTTTAACCTTGAGACCTGACGAAGATAGGTGAATCATAGGGAGCTATTGGGAGTTAGTAGATTATCTTGAGACCTGACGGAGATAGATAATTTATTAATGTATGATCTTTGCTTCTCTGACGAGAGTAATTGATTAAATGTGTGATCTCTCATCATAACTAAATTAAATTGATAAATAGGATTAATAGGTTGATTGTGTGGATTTAGTTAACGACTTTACTACCCTAGGATCAGTTGCTTTATCATTTGATTTCTTTACCTGAATTTTATTTGCTATTGTTTGCAATTTAGTTTTGATTAAATCTTCTTCCTATATCGATTGCCTGGATACTGTGATTGTTTAGATTAGGAGTACTTAGAGTCATTTCGTTTATCAGTCCCTGAGGATACGATACTCGGTTACTTTTTATATGTTACAATTATACTGTACTAGTTGCAGTTTGCGTTGCTAATAAAATAGTGATCATGCCACCACTATGCGCCAAGGGCTGAAGATGCTTTTATATTGGCACACTTTTATTTTTAGTTTGTCACATTTATAATGACACTTTCCAAAAATAGTATGTGGTACTACCATCTTTACATACATAAAATAAGTGGTTCATACCCACTTTACACTTTTAACCCTTTATTTTTAATCTTCGTGCCAAAAGCAAATATGCCAATATGTATAAATGGGACGGAGGGAGTATAATTTTTATATTTTAAATCAAATATTTGCATAAAACATATCAAATTAAAGCATATCAAATAGTATTTTATAATTAATCAAATTTCACAATTTTAGAAAGAAATAAAACAAAAAAATAACAAGGTAAAGACAAAGGAAAAGAAAATAAAAAGAAAAAATATAATTTATAAATAAATTTTTAATTTTATTATAACTATAGAATTATCATTCAATTTTAAAATTAATTTAAAATTGATTTCAAATTGAAATATTCACTTTTTATATATACTTCATTCGTCCCAATTTTTAGTATCTAATTGAGAATGACACGAGTTTTAATAAAATGATTGGATGTATTGTGAGTAAAATAAGGATCTCATATTTTATGTAAATGTTAAAATAATTAAAGTGGAGTAAAGATCTCATTTATTTTTATTAAAAATGGAAATAGATACAAAAATATGAAATATTAAAAAAAGAAGATAAATATTAAAAGTTAAAGACAGAGGAAATACTTGATTTTGCTCATTGGAGCTATATTATAGATTTGTCTCCTTGGGGTTCGGCAACGTTACTTTTTCATCAAGTCTAATTTTAAACAACAATTTGATGATGCAATAACATCACCAAAAGATTAAATTACAGTGAACAAAATAAAATAAAAGTCATTGAAGAAGTCAAGTTCGACCACCCAACCCAATTAAAGTAACTGTGAAAGTCAAGAAACCAATTTATATAAGCAGCAGCAATGTTGTATAGATTGTAATTTAATTTGTTTAATTATTTGATCTAATTTATGTTAGTTTAATTATTGAATTTAATTAATTTATTATAATACATATTTACCTTTATTGATATGATATATAACTTGCATCTTAAAAAAAATTACTCCCTCCATCTACGAAAAAATGTCTTAATTTGTCATTTTGGTCTGTCTATAAAAGATGTCCTAATTTATTTTTAATAATAATTTGTTAGTTCCTTTTCTCCATTTACTAACTTGTGGGCCTCTTTCTCGACTCATTAATTTTATTAATTTTTTTTCTCTTTTCTTAATTTGTGGGCCCATTTTCTCTACTCACTAAATAAATAACATAAATTTTATTAAAATTTGTACCACCCTTTCTTAGGACATATTTTCGTGAACGGAGTGAGTATATAATTTCAAAAAAATTGAATTTGTTTATGTCTAATTTATAGTATTAACTTTAAAGTTCATTATTTCCAAATATATATTTTTTCTTAAAGTTGTGTATACTTTAATAGATAAATTTATCCATGGAAAAGGATGGATAACAAAAATTTATGCATTTAAATGTCTCCTTTCTTTTCCAACATTTGACACAAAAATATTTTTTCTTCCTTATTTTCACTTCAAGGGTGGATAATATTATCCCTTCATTTTTGGTGTGATAATATTATCCACCCTTGAAGTGAAAATAAGGAAGGAAAAATGCTCTTGTGTCAAATGTTGAAAAAAAAAAGAAATATTTCAAAGTATAAATTCTTATTATTCATCTTTTTTCATGAATAAATTTATCTATCAAACTAAACGCAGCCTAAATGAATGAATGTCAAAGCTAGATTATTGAGTGAAACTCATGTGTTCCGACGAGGTCCAGTCAATTGGCTTAACGTGTGAAAACTAAATTAGCTCTTTATCTTCCACACACAATAAATAAAGCCAATCATCATCATACTGTTACAGATATGGCCGGTCGTGTCATTAAATAAAATAAAATAAAATAAAATAAGAATTAGACCAGTCCACCTATTTTTCCTCTTTCAATTTTGATTCTACACCCCTTCCGCAATATGCTAGTGCAATTGTGATATTCTAATTTAAATTTTGTGGATATTATCCAAAATACATTTACGAGCAGTGAACATTTAGAAGGTGGGAGAAATTGAAATAATAGTGATTAAAAGAGATAATCGAATCTCATCGTGTTTTATTCTTCCCTTACCAAAGAAAATGATTGATAACCACTATCATTTGTTATTAAAGTTTGAAAAAATGGGTTGCTCTTCTTAAACCACACATACATCCTCCCATTCAATGCAACTTATAGAAACAAAAGTCCAAATCAAAAACCAAGGATACAGTGAACTTAGGAAATAATAATTGTGACAATAACAATCACCCAAAAAATTTAAAAGTGAGAATGAGTATGTGAGTGGTCGAAACATATATTTGAAGCTAGCTAATTAACTGAAAAAACAATATTGATAGAAAATATTATGATTATGTATAATACATAACAGGCCTGTTTGCGGCCATGTCCCATGCTCCTCCTTCCTTGACATACTCCAAATACCTCGAGAATTCCGGCTTCGCCGTCGCCTTCTTCCTCCGCTTCGTCTCGAAAATACTGAAAAAGGGGTGAACTTTGCCAGCCTTCTTCGCTTCTTTCGCCGCCGCGGTAGCTATCCTTTTCGGAGAGCTGTTCACTTTCGTGGTAGGCAAGCTTTTCGTTCTGCTCAACTTAGGCACCAACGACGCCTCGTCTCCGTCGCCCAGCTGCTCATAGCCCCGCCGGTTCCGCCGTATGCTCAGACCTCTAAACATTGACCTTTATCAACGGTTATGATGAGAGAGGTTGGTGAAGAGTGAAGATAGGTTTTTGGCGATGAGGCTGTTTCTATATATGATAGCATCTTATCACTATTTTTTATGTTTCTTAATTTCTGATTATAGTAGTCATGCTTTGACCTTTTCTTTGGCTTACTAAGTAATCATTATTTATAGTAGGTATATATCGACTGATTCTTCCTACTTACTATAATTTAATCTCCTCATCCATTCTTTAATTAAATGTAAATGTGATAAATTATTGTTTGGTGGGGACCCATGAAATTGTGTAATAATGCCGATCAGAGTGGATATTCTTCTAAACAGAGAGTTCGAATTTTGAGTTTTATGATATTGAGCTTAATGCATACGATTCAACAATTTAATCTTCTATTTTATAATTGTATCATATATCTCTTACATATACAACGAAGGATTCTAATATATTAAATCATTTCGAAAACTCTATAATTAACAATTGTTAAAAAATGCAATTGAATGGGGATAGCGTACAATCACCATGACTAATAAAATATGGAGTAGTACTTAAAAATGAATAATAGAAAGAGTTGGGTACATGATTTGCAGGCTGAGTTTTCCTTTGTTGACTTATTGGTGGTGAGCCATCCATCCCCACGCTTGAAGAGTGAGTGAGTCCATACCAATAATTGGACCAAAAGGTTTACTATTTTTATTAGAATTTTAGTGCATTAATTAAATCACAAAAGACGTAAAACATGCTCAAAAGGGGGAAATCATGCGAAATGTTATTAAAATAAAGAATACGTGAAAATATTTTTTCTTCTGACAAGAAAAATAATTTAAATAACTACTATTTGTGGGTGGGCTCTAACAAATTCGGTTCGTGTGAGAAAAGTAAAACTTGAAGTAATAATTACTCCATTTGTTAGCTACTAACGTTTAGAAGAAACTACTTTACCCAGCAAAATTTGGGTGCGTGAATCGGTGAATGGTGAGTAAAGTCACGTGGTTATACAACAA
This sequence comes from Salvia miltiorrhiza, assembly GCF_028751815.1. Lineage (NCBI taxonomy): Eukaryota > Viridiplantae > Streptophyta > Magnoliopsida > Lamiales > Lamiaceae > Salvia > Salvia miltiorrhiza. The sequence goes on from NW_026651550.1 coordinate 20,607, forward strand.
ACTATGTGGATTGTGATATATGGCATGTTATAAATGAAACAATCTTGTTCACCATTTTTGGATATATCCCAAGATTCACTGCATCAAATCACTTTGTAAAAATGCCGCTAGAAACCACCCCTCCATCCACCACCGTATGTGTCACCGGAGCATCCGGCTTCATCGGGTCATGGCTCGTCATGAGACTCCTGGAACGTGGTTACATTGTTCGTGCAACTGTTCGTGATCCCGGTATAGCCAGTCGTCCACCAAAAGATACTCATTTCATCGAGTGTAGTATTTATAAAGGTCGAATAACGATATTGTTTGTGGTTGCAGAGAACTTGAAGAAGGTAAAACCCCTAATAGAGTTACCAAAAGCAGATACAAACTTGACACTGTGGAAAGCAGACATGAACATTGATGGAAGCTACGACGAAGCAGTCCAAGGTTGTGAAGGGGTGTTTCACATGGCCACTCCCATGGATTTCGAATCCGATGATCCCGAGGTATGAAGATTCTCTTCTGTAATTCTACATGTGTTAATATTGAAATGATGGCATCTACAACAACAGAATGAAGTGATCAAGCCTACAATTGATGGGATGTTGAGCATAATGAGATCATGCGCCAAAGCCAAAACTGTCAAGAAAATAATATTCACAAACTCAGCTGGGACACTGAATGTTGAACAACACCAAAAGCCTGCCTATGATGAAACAAATTGGAGTGATCTGGAATTCATATACTCCAAGAAAATGACTGGATGGGTGGGTTGTTTTTCTTTCTACCAGCAGTTGGTGGGGATATTCACTATTTTTAGCACTAAATTTTTCTTCTTTCCTGCAGATGTACTTTGTGTCTAAAATCTTGGCAGAGAAAGCAGCCATGGAAGCAGCTAAAGAGAATAACATAAACTTCATCAGCATCATACCACCAGTGGTGGTTGGACCCTTCTTCATGTCTGCATTCCCACCTAGCTTAATCACAGCCCTCTCCCCCATTACTGGTGAATTTCATGTATCTGGTGTCTGTGTACAGTTTAAGACGACTTTCGACTAATATTTTCCTCAATTTAACTAGGGAATGAAGCTCACTACTCCATCATAAAGCAAGGACAGTTTGTCCATGTAGATGATCTATGTGAGGCCCATATATTCTTGTTCGAGCACCCTACAGCAGAGGGGAGATACATTTGCTCCTCACATGATGCAACTATCTATGACATAGCAAATATGATCAGAAAAAATTGGCCCGAATACAATATCCCCATTGAGTAAGCTCAGTCTCAGATTTGGCTGAACTCTAAATTTTAAGACAAATTTACAGAAGAAGAGGATTGTGTTTTCATGGACAGGTTTGAAGGCATTGACAAGGACATACCTGTGGTGAGTTTCTCCTCCAAGAAACTGGAAGGAATGGGGTTCTCATTCAAGTACACATTAGAGGAAATGTTTAGAGGAGCCATTGACAGCTGCAGAGAGAAAGGATTGCTGCCGTTTTCTACTCAAATCCACACCAATGGAGAAAACAAAGAATCCACTTTGAATTCCCAGGAAAAACATACTGGCATTGACAATCAAGAAAAAGAGTTGCATTCTATAACCAAGGAAAAACACATGACAGCAGGCGAGAATGGCAAATGTGATTGAATCTAGAATGTGCACAACATCGTGAAGATGTGTTGGTCTACTGTTTTCAAATAAGTCGGCGGTTATTATGTTGAATATCACTCCCTCTCCCCCATCACCATCCTACAAGAATTAAACAAAAACTATCTTGCAGTGTAATGATGCTATCTTTTAAGCCATTTCAGTTTTTCAATATCACAGAGTACCAAATGTAAGGAAACAAGATGGTGTTAGTGTCACAGTGCAATATAAACTCCAATCAGAAAATCACAGCAATTATGTAATTCGGAATCACCTTTAAGATAGACCAGCTTCTTTTGTGATATATTATGCTCTAGTTTTATTAAGAGCAAAGTTGAACAGTAAATACTGCAACAAACTAACAATATGTAAGAAAACTCACTTATTATGTATCAAATGCCTCAAATTGCCACCAGCTGAGTGCAAAATGGTACTCCCTCCGTCCACAATATATTTGCCACATTTTGGATGGCACGGGTTTTAATAAAATGTGAAGAAAATTGTTAGTGGGGTGAGGGTCCCACTTTAAATGTGAGTGGAGATGTGTGGACCCTACTACCATAAATGGAAGTGGCAAACTTTTTGTAGACGGACCAAAAAGGAAATTGTGGCAAATTTATTGTGGACGGAGGGAGTATTTACTAGAGCTGAGCTGAGGCGTGATTATAGGTCTAAGGGTTGAGAGTAGTGAGTAGAAGCAGAAGCAGCACATATCCAGCAATGTATATTTGTGCTAAGAAAATGTTACCATAGTGTCAAAATTTATCAAGATTTCAGCAAAAAACAATGGAATGATGCCTCCCATTATTGCTAAAAGAATACACCAATTTCATAGGCTACTCGTGCCATGTATGATTTTTCTTGTAACCCAATATCATATTCTCAGACATGATAACTCATCTACCTGATGTCTCCCCCCATATATCAAAAGAAAGGGCAACTAATAAAGTTGAAACAGATAATCATGAAAAGAACAAGCAATATCTAAGTGTTTCATTAGCGGAAGACGAAGAGGGTCGTGCATAAGAAACACTTTGTACCAGGATTGATCCTCTGAAACTTCAGCCTGGCCCCAGAATTTATTGGAAGCAATACTCAGGCATCTTCTTGGAATCCATCGGAAACAAAAAAAGAAAGAAAAAAAACAAAGCGGGAACGTGTTCCATATTAGGAAGCTCTTTAACCTTTATTGATCTGAAGTTCTGGTTATGCCTGACCGACAACACCCGATTTTAAGTCATATTCTCCATCCTGCCCAGAAAATTTCTTCTGAAGTACCTTTTCAAGCTCTACTTTGTCAAAGTCCTTAGCATTTTCGGCAGCATGAGCTTCTGCTAGGTTTGCATAATTGGTAGCTGACTGAGATATGAAAGCGATTTCATCATCTGTGAGATTCCTCAGGAATTTGGCTGGATTTCCTCCCCATATCTGGTATTGAAAGCTCACATTCAGAAAATACTCTTCAATTGGCATCTTATAAACGACCCTTTCTCTTTGTTTAATTGGTCAATATTGTTAAATTAATGGAATCACTATTTAGATATACTCTGGGTTGCAATTTAAGTCACTGATTTGAAGCCAACATGAAAGGATGCTGAATGCCTTAATGAATACGTTTAAGCAGCTATTAAGATATGTTAACATGAATTCCAGAAAGATAGTGTTTCACGCAATTAGTGACACTTCTATGCATATTTTTCCGTTTTCATAAGACAAGATAATAAACTCGCTCATCAGTGTGTCTTACTAACCTCTCCAGAGGGTATTCTTGTATTCTGTCTGACAAGAGCTCCAGCAGCGACCATTGCATGTTTCTCAACAACCACCCCATCAAGCAATGTTGCACCCATACCAATGAATGCTTCATCCTCTACGGTACAGCTGTGCAAGACAGCACTATGCCCTATAGAGTCCAATGTGCAAATTATCACTCGGGATCAAGAAATTTAGAGCATGAAATATTATCTGAGAATGTCGTCTGACGATACAAACCAACAGTAACATTGTCCCCAATATGGATGGGCAAGACTTTCCCAGTAAGATTAGATTTAGCTACATGAATAAGAGAGTTATCCTGTATGTTGGTTCCAGCTCCAATGCTAACACTGTTCACATCACCTGCATAGCCACCATTTCAACCTGAATAAGAGAAATATCACACAAGCACACCATGCCTAAAGACTAGGACTGAACCAGCAGCGATGACACAAACAACCAAAACACATCCAGATGGATTGTATTTACTTTCACTATGTTAAACCTTGCACTTGTGTGCCGGAAACATTCTTTATTCAGTTTAAGAAATTGAATTTTTTGTAGAGAAGAAAATATCAAATAGAAGCATAATAGTTAATGCTACTCCATCTTTCACCACTATCCACTCAGGCTAATAACATGAGAGATTTTGGTATTCATTATGTTGGCTTTCTTCATTCTCTTCCATCAAATCTTGACCCAAACAGACCATTTACTGAATGTACACGATGAAGTAAGGAATAACAGAAACAATAATGTCCTCACAAATGTGATTTTAAGCTTCCTCTGTATATCATCAATGAACATATGAAGAGTCTGGGGAACTTGACACAAAAGACAAGCAATTGCATAGACACTTCAGTGATAATAAGAAAAAACAAAGCACCACAGGAAATAGAAAATTAATATGGTTAAGAAGCTCGCTGAAATCAAATGGAACGCTGAAGAAACTTTTATGTTTCTATTTTTTTAATATTTTTTATTTTGGATGATGTCAATCCATGAGCTAAAGATTACTAACCAAAGAGGTCAGCAGACCTCAAAATAAAAAAGGTTACAAAAGATCATTAAATAGTCACATTTGAATAGGAAGTAGGAACCATAAGCATTTCAGATACATCAAAATGAAATATAGAGCATTTTGAGTCCATGGCCTATCAGATGGATTCTAACGTGACCTTCATCTAACACAGGATGGTTTTAGTTGGGTTTGAAATAGCTCAGGGTATCAGCGTATACACCAATAGCTAAGACTTCAAGAAAGGTCAGTGTCTAATGAGAGAATACATGGATGACTCTGCATGAAGAACATGCTACAGTAAAATACTTGCTATTTACTTGACCAAATACTGGTTACATTCCACTTTCTATCCCCTCATTAGACTCTAATTACTATAATTAGTATTAAAAATTATTTAAATTGATCAAGTATGGAGTAGATGAAGAGATACATTAAGTTTAGAGAGTGAGAAAATAGAACGAGTTCTTAAAATTTAGTGGTAATAAATAGTACTTCTTGGTCCTAGTGTAAAAGCTTAAAACATCTTATATTTTGATACAAAGGGAGTAGTAGTTATTTATATACAGAGACAGCAATCATATTCAAGTTAAAACATGGCAAGAAGCTGCATTTGATTCATCAAAGACCATACCTCTGACAACACATCCGTACCAAATGGAGGAGCTTGGTCCAACATAAACCTCCCCAGTCAGTGATGCACTAGGGGCCACAAAGGCATTCTTAGCAACCAAGGGGGCTTTGTCAAATAAGTTCATGAGTGTTCTATGCCTTGACACTGGAAATAAATTGTTGTGTGTTAAATATATCCTAAGATTAACAAAACAAATAGAATAGACACAAATGTTAATCTACATCCAATTATCTATACATGCGCAAAGAGAAAGACAGATACACTGTGGATTTTATGATAAATCACCACAACATTCTTTCCATAGAGGCACAAAAGAAATTGAAAAACAAACTATAGTTATGTGGTTCCATGTCAAACCTGCGTCAACACCCTTTCTATCTATCTCCACTCCTCCAAAAGGTTAGCATTTTAATAAGCAAGAGAAAAAAGTGACTGGTCTGTTAGACTTCAGTAACCGATGAAATGACACTGATTCAGCAACACCAAAAGGGTCAACAAGATGGGGAGCTTAAGATACAAGAAATATATAATTTGCCTAGAGCAAATGCTCGCTAAACTAGCAGGTTACAAAGATGAGGTATGGATTAGTCCCTCCTCCACAATCCCATCTTCTTTACAGACCCGTAGAAACGGTAACTCGCGGAGCCAACGTACTTCTGATTTAGGTCATCTACTTTTCTAAATTAAAACCCAGAAACGGGTAGGGGAAGAAAAAAAAAAGTTGCATTCCATCATTCAGACCCATCTTTCACCGTCTTACACATTCCCTAGATCAAAGGTTTCTCTCACACAGCTTAATCGTTACCTCACCGAAACATAACCGCAGCGCCTCGCTCGATTCGCAAATTCAAAACCGAGTCTTCAAAACCCCGACCTCATTTTTCACCGAAAACTAGATGAATATAAAAATGCCGGCAGCAGAGAGCTAAAAAACGATCTACTGGGTAAAGCAAAGGAGGGAGATTGCAAGATTACATTGTTCTTGGAAAAGGTAGTTGCCCTGGAGGCGGGAGCCGAGGCGATCGAGGGCTTGGCCGGTTTCCCTAACCCAGAATCCGACGGCGTAGAAAGCTCTTCCCAAAGTGCCCATCCTCTTGTTGATTTCTTCACCGAATTGGATGTTTCCGGTCTAGGGTTGTGAGATTGGGGGTGATTTGCAGAGAGAAATAGCAAGTTTGATTAAGGGTGGGAGACTACACTGTCCGTCACTGAATAAATGAATATGGCCCAGTGAGTTCAGCTGAGTACACTTCCGAGTTACCCGCACATCTTCATTCCACACCTTTTCTCATTTTCTTATTTTCTTTATTTTTTTTAAACATTTGTTGTGATTTACAAAATCGATTGAAATTGGCGAAATTAATTATCGAAAAAGTTAATTAAAAAAAAATTATCGAAAAAGTATATGTAAATTAGTCGATCAGCCACCTTAATAATATCGTTACAACTTTTTTATTTGCAATTTTCCTACAATCATGGCATCTTTAATTTATCAGAAATACAACGACGTTGATTTTGTAAACCACACTCCACAACATATTATGAAGGTCACGTTATTGGTGTCAAGATTTAAAAGTCATGTTATAAAATTATTGGAGTATTCTAAAAAACATCACTCTGTTGTAAATATATCTTATAGATATATCTTATGTGTATTGACCAAGAAATTTCCCTAAAATCCTAGCTTCCTACTTGTATAAATAGAAGTCTTTGGCCCTCATATTGAATACGCTTAATATATATTCTCTTCTCTATTCTCTCTAGTTTATAACACGTTATCAGCACGATAGTTCTAGTTCTCTCATCTCCCTTCGATTGTAGAAAGGTAATTCTATTTTATTTTTGTGTCATCAATATGTGTCAATTTTATGTGAATCATATAAGAGTGTAGTTAATTAAATAACTTCATCTCTATTTGATTTCACGAAAATCTCTATTTGATTTCACGAAATTCTCATATTATGTATGTTTTTTTATTGAAGAAGTTTTAGGATTTTAATGGCTTGATAACCGTGAAACCTAGTTTGAGAGAATATGCTTTATTTGATTAATTGATTTCATGCACCCAATTGTAATTCGTATGGTTTTCAGAATCTTACATTCCATGAATCGTATATGTCTATAGCTATTACAGTCATGTTGTGATTGGAATGGCTTGTTGTGAATTGAAGTAATATCTAAATGAGTGCTGATATTTATTTTGTCCATTTTTTTTTACCATGAATGAACCCTAATCAATAGAACCGACATAATTGACAAGCATCTAATTATATCACAGTTTGATTCTGATCCTAATTTTATTTTCAATTTGGAAGTTTTTATATTACTTATAGTGATAATAAAACTTTTAATTGATCGAATGTTTTTTTTTATTACATTAATCTCATATATTGTTGAGGCTGCATATATTAAATGCTTTTGAGATATAATATATCATTGTTGACCTCTGAGATGAATTAAATTATATAAATGCTTTGGCTTTTCATCATGTTAATACTTTGGTTTATTTTATGTCAATTTATGTCAATTAGTAATGGGCTAATAAAAATGATGTAGTTGACACTGTTTTTGATTTGCAATTCATATACACGTGAATACATATATTAAATGATTTGCTTGAATATATATTCTATTGCTTTTGTAATTTTATGTCAATTTATATTACACGTGACTCATAAAATACGTCTACTTTAATTGACTTCATTTGCAATTGAATTGAATATTATATAACCAATGGAGATCTTAAATTATTTTTACATATGAATTACTAATTTTTCATGTCAAATTCAGTGATTTTTATGTTCTTATTTCGAATATTTGACATGTTATATTCTGAAATATATTATATATGGTCTATTTTTCTGAAATGATCTTGAAAATTAATTGATGCTATTAAAGTAGCACACGTAGTATTCCTAAATAATATTACATTCAAGATCTTAAATTGATGCTATTAAAGTAGCACAAGTAATATTCCTGAAGAATATTACATGCTCTAAGAGCAAGTAAATTAAATATTTGGATAACATATCCTTGAATCTTTATCTATTTGATTCATATTGTTGCTCCCGATGTAGCACAATCAATATTCCATGAAGAATATTACATACTCTTCAAGAGCAATCCATATTACATGCTCTTGAAAATTAGACCTTGAAGGTCAAACGGCCCTAAAGGCCGAATGGTTGTACTCTTTTTCCCTTACTAAGTTTTTTCCTACGAGGTTTTCTTAGTTAAGGTTTTTAACGAGGCAACTAGTGCAATATATGAGTAAATATATATGTCTTGTACTATTTTCCTCTACCGAAATTTTCCCATGGGGTTTTTACGGAGAGGTTTTTAACAAGGCATGAACATCTATACACTAACATCATATGGAATCTTGTGATATTTGTCTTGGTGATAGTGCCAATACACATATTATTCTTCAAAAGAAGAAGTATTTCCTTAAGTTGACATTAGCTGAGGATAATGTTAACACAATATCAGGTGCATCAAACATCACTGAAGGCTCCGGAAGAGCTTGTATCATTTTGTCAAATGATACTAAACTAGATATTGAAAATGCCCTGTACTCTAGTAAGTTCAAAAGGAACTTACTAAGTTTCAAGAATGTCCGTAATAATGGATACCACATCGAGACAATTGTGTGGAAGGTAAAAATGAATATCTTTGCATAAATTCATTTGTTTCAGGCTATAAGCTGACAAAAATAAAAATTAGCAACACTTCCTTCTGGAACGTATTACACATTTATAGAAGCAATTGAGACAAACCATGTCATGAACGTGAAGTTCAATGACACAAAAGCTTTAAGCTTTGGCATGATAGGTTTGGACATCCTGGAGCAACTATAATACGCCAATAATCAATAATTTATATGGGCACAACATAAATAATCAAAAGATTCTTTCTACAATGAATGACATGTGATGCTTGTGCGCAAGGCAAGTTAGTCATTAGACCTTCATATACGAAGGATAATACTGAATCTCCATCTTACTTAGAAAGAATTCAAGGAGACATTTGTGGACTTATACATCCACCTTGTGGACCTTTTCGATACTTTATGGTATTGATTGATACTTTTTCTAGATGGTCACATGTATGCTTGCTTTCTACTAGAAATGCAACATTTGCTAGACTACTTGCTCAAATCACTAGTGAGTTTACGTCTCAAGCATTTGAAAACTACTTTATGGCTATTGAAATTGAGATTGAATATCCAGTAGCTTGTGTCCATACTCAAAATGGTTTAGCAGAATCATTGATTAAACGTCTTCAAATTATTGCTAGACCATTACTTATGAAATCAAAACTCCCAACTATTGTTTGGGGTCATGCCATATTACATGCTGCAACATTAGTTCGACATAAGCCAATCATGAATACTTCCCAATGCAAATTATTTTTTGTTGAGAACCTGATGTTTCTCACTTACGAACTTTTAGTTGCACGGTTTAAGTCCCAATTGCACCCCCCACAACGAACAAAAATGGGTCCCCAACAAAGACTTGGGATATATGTTGGACTTGATTCACCTTCGGTTATAAGGTATATAGAACCTTTAACAAGTGATTTATTTACTGCAAGTTTTGCAGATTGTCATTTTGACGAAATGACATTTCCAACATTATGAGTAACAAATCTACATCCAGAATGAGAAAAACTTATCACATTTTGATTCTAGAACAAATCAATGTGAATAAGAAATTGAAAACATCATTCATTTGCAAAAGATTGCAAATCAAATTTCTGATGCTTTTGTAGATACAAGAAAAGTGACACAATCTCACATACATGCTGCAAATACTCCAACTAAAATTGATGTCCCTGAAGGACATATAACTTTGGCAGCAAATGAGTCTAAAATTCGTCAAAAACATGGTCGATCAGTTGGTTCCAAAGATTCTATGCCTAGAAAGAGAAAGGGGCAAGATGGAAACCAAACAATGACGAAAATGACTAATCAACCAATGAAAGCGATGTAATTCCTAAAGAATTACAAGTATCTGAAAATCATGAGATCTCAATAAATTATTTACATCAAAGACTAGAGAGAGAAAATATCATTGTTGATGATATATTTGCCTTTCATATAGCTCTTCATATTTTAAATGAGGATCCTCAACTAAAATCTGTTGCAGAATGCAAACAGAGACTTGATTGGCCAAAGTGAAAAGAAGCTATAGAAAGGGAATTAAATTCCTGTGATAACCGGAAAGTATTTGAATATATAGCCCTACCTCCGGAATCTAAAATCCATGTTGAAAACAAGTGGATCTTTGTTAGAATGAGAACCAAGAAAAATAAAGTTACGAGATATAGAGCAAAACTCGTAGCACAAGGTTTCTCACAAAAACCAGGAATTGATTATGAGAAAATATACTCTCCCGTAATGAACGCTATTACTTTCAGATTTTGATTAGTTTGGCTGTGTCACAAAGGCTTGATATGCGCCTTATGGATGTAGTAACTGCTTATCTATATGGGTCATTAGACAATGACGTATATATGAAAATTCTCAAAGGATTTAAAATGCCTGAAGGATTGCAGTCAAAACCCAAAAGCATGTATTCAATTAAACTGCAAAAATCGTTGTATGGGTTGAAACAGTCTAGTCGTATGTGGTTCAATAGACTGAGCGAGTATCTTTTTAAAGAGGATACAAGAATAAAGATATATGCCCTTGTGTTTTCATTAAGAAAACCGAAAGTGGATTTGCAATCATAGCAGTTTATGTTGATGATTTAAATTTAATTGGGACTCCTGAAGAGCTCAATAAAACTGCTGATTATTTGAAGAAAGAATTGAGATGAAAGATTTGGGAAAGACAAAGTTTTGTCTTGGTTTGCAAATGGAACGTATCCGTGGAGGAACGTTTATCCATCAATCCACATACACAGAAAAAGTGTTAAAACGATTTTACATGGATAATGCACATTCATTAGCATCACCAATGGTCGTTAGATCTATTGATACTAAGAAATATCCATTTCGACCAATTGAAGAGGGTGAAACAATACTTGGTCCTGAAGTACCATATCTAAGTGCAATTGGAGCGTTGACTTTCTGGCTAATAATACTAGATCAGATATAACTTTTTATGTCAATCTTCTAGCAAGATTTAGCGCTGCACCCACTTTGAGACATTGGAATGGTGTTAAGCACATTCTACATTATCTAAAGGGGTACCATTGAACTTAAATTATATTATCAAGACTGATAATACTCTAGTGGGGTACTCGGATGCAGGAATATTTTTATTCGATCCACATGAAGCTAAGTCACAAACTAAATATGTTTTCACATGTGGTAGAACTGCAATATCATGGAAGTCTGTGAAGCAAACCTTGACTGCAACATCCTCAAATCATTCTGAAATCATTGCAATCCACGAAACAAGTCGAGAATGTGTATGGCTGAGAAATGTGACGAGTCATATTCAAGAGTCGTGTGGGTTAGCTTTATCAAAGGCCAAACCAACTATTTTATATTAAGATAATGTTGTTTGCATCGCGCAACTCAAGGAAGGATACATTAAAGGCGATAGGACGAAGCATATTTCTCCCAAGCTCTTCTACACACACGACCTTCAAAAGGGTGGCGATATCGATGTGCAACAAATTCGCTCAAGTGAAAATCTGGCGGACTTATTCACCAAGGTATTACCAACATCGACATTCAGAAAGTTGGTACAAGAGATCGGCATGTGTCGACTCAAAGATATTCAATGATCTCAAGTACAGGGGAAGCAGTTGTACTCTTTTTCCTTCGACTAGCTTAATACATATTCTCTTCTCTATTCTCTCGTTTCTCTCTAGTTTATAACACACTCCAATTATTTTTCCCCTTTTTCTTTCTTATTATAAAATTGCATATAAAGAGGTCGTATTGTGTATAATTGGATGTACCGTACAATCGGATTGCACACTCACTTGGACCTTGACCCGCACCTGATCTGAACCCGTATATTGACCCGAACCTTATAAATAATACTCCTTCCGTCCACCAAAGGTATGCCACAATTTCCTTTTTCGTCCGTCCACAAATAAATATGTCACATCCATTTTTAGTAGTAGGGTCCACATCATTTCACTCACATTTAAAGTGAGACCCTTACTTCACTACTAACTTCACTCACATTTTATTAAAACTTGTGCCGAAAGTAAAGTGACATATCTTTGGTGGACGGATGGAGTACTAATTTGGGTGCAGATCAACCCGATTGTACCCAAATTTTTGTGATATATAAATATACACACATATAGTTTATAAGCTATAAAATCATAGTAATTTATAAGCTATAAAATCACTATCAAATTGTCGTCTAAAAAAAACAGTACAATATTGCTTATCCCTGAATTATACTAAATTGTTATTTCATAATTATGGTGAAATTATTTTTATCAAATGGCATTATGATTTTTAGTAATTGAATTAAATTTGAGTTTCATGTTTTAGTAGGCTCGTAATGCGCTATATAATAGAGAAATGGAGCCAAAATTGGAGAAAGTGAGGGTAGGTGAGGGGCTTAATCTGGTTTATTTGTTAGTTAAAACGGAATATTACAAAACAAATAGTTTCCCGTTTCCATCACAACGGACTGATGCAGATTGATACAAAGAAGAATAAAAGAGTTTGTTTAAGCCCATCATCAGCTGCCTCTACACCAATCACTGCCTCAAGTTCTCCACAATGTAGGACGCGTAAAGATCCCTGCAACCCACCAAATACGGGTAAATATAATCTTCATTTTCGAGATATATAATATAAATGATTTTCATACTCACATTGAGTATTTGATAGCATCAATTGCTGTTTCAGCAGGGAGGAAGTCTTCCACTGCAACTGACTTGTTCTCATTCTTTTTATCTGTTTCATTACAAGTCATGGAAACTACTTGCTTATTTGCAATTGCACACCCTATAAGCAGTTAATACTTTGGAAAGGATACAGTCCTCAAAGAAGCGGCGAATTTCAGCTAGACGGTGAGGAGGGAGCTCGTTTATGTCCTGATAATGGCGGAACTCAGGGTCGTCAGCGCATACTGCAATGATTTTGTCGTCCCTCTCGCCCTGTCGAATGGTTCTTCAATGATAAGTTTGATGTATTAATAAGCTACTGAAAGAAAGAGATAGTTACCTGATCTATCATTGGCATCAAGCCAATGGCACGAGCACGGAGGTAAGTACCGGGAAGAACAGGTTCCTGCGTACGAAAAAGAAACAAGTATTAACAGTTTCACAACTCAATATAGCAATCTCACAGCAAATAAGAAGTTGGAAGCTGGAACCTGCATCAGCACCAAAACATCGATGGGGTCATTGTCTTCACAAAGGGTTCGTGGAACAAAACCATAGTTGTGTGGATATACAACGGACGAGTAGAGAACTCTATCCACCTGTAAAATCATCAGTTGTTTCCTAAATTGGAGCAAAGCATAAAACCTGACTTTATTCAAGAATTAAGCGACACGAGAGGACATTGTTGTGTGGTAGATTTCCTACTTCTAGTAGATCAAGGTTTGTTCTCTAGCTAGTCTATATGCACCTCTTTGTTGCTATTCTATTTCATGTTTTGACAAAAAGAAAGTAAGAGCTGTCAAGAGGAAATAGTAATACAGTATGCTCTTGCATGTATATATTAATACCAGATGATGAGAGCCCTGCTGCACAAATTCAAACCAGAAGAAGGAAACTAGCAGCAGATCATTAATAAGTAGAAAATACACAAAATGTATCACCAACTTATACTGCAAAGGGAGATGTAAGATCGACAACACAATCAAAGGGTGAAGAGTTTTACACATTCAAGGTATATAGATGTTGGATACACATGTAAAGCCATGAATACAGAATATGGATTACACCTAGATTTTATACATGAACCACAACCTGTGGTATCACAACCTGTGGTATCTTAACTAGCTATATTTTTCATCCAATTACAGTTTCTGAAATCATATTCATTAGTTGTCTACTTGTCTTTCCCCATGTAAGAGCATAGAAATTATAAAAGGGAAGGAATTTCTCACTTTGATAAGGCCACTGGTTTTGTCAAGCTCATATTTTACTTTGCTTCCTTTTCCAATTTCAATCACCTGCGAAGTTGCTTTGATTGATCAGATGTTCAACTTGTGCAAAGTAGAACTAAGATCAAAAGGCTTTGATATGTTATGAGAAATATATGCATCATCATCACAAAATATAACGAATAGAAAACTATATTAGATGACTCGGACAATAAGTGCAAATAAAAAAGAGTCAACTATTTTATTATGATTTTTTTTTCAGAATGGAAAAAAGTGAAGAAGCTGAGAAGCATAACAACCGAATTTGATGCATTTCCTGAAGTGATGCATATGGACTTCTGATATACTATGAATCTTTCACATAATTTGATGCATTTCCTAAACTAAGGAAGTCTCTTTTTTGGTGCAATCTCGAAAATATATGAGGTATATATGCAATTAGAAGAAACCACTCACACAATTGAATACTGCTGGTGCTCCTGGCCCTGCAACATAAAACCAAGTATCAAAAACATGCGAACAACTCTTTCTGAAAAAAATGTAAACAGTGAAGCTAACGGTGGAAAGAATGACAGCATCGTAGAACAAGAAACATTAGATATACATTCTTGCACAACATAAACATCATCCACCATTTCTAAAATGATACTCAGATTAGCTCTACAAAATATGAACAACAATAATTGATAAAGCTTATGAAAGCTCTAACCAATTTCCAAGTCATGCCAAGGATGAGCAGCAACTGATCTCCTTGACATAGAAGAAAGAATCCTCTCATTGAGAGCAACGCGACGAGTCCCCACACTACTCTTGTCCGCCATATTCTACAAAACAAAAGTCAGCTATTTTCACTTCCTTCCTCTCATGATCATCACTGTGCTCTTTTTTCTCTGTGATTTGAATTTCATTTTACTTAAAACATCATACTAATTGAGACCACCCAAACCAGATATAACACTCACAAACCATGCTCCAACAAAAGGAAAGAACACTAGCTAACAAACATGCTGCAACACCGCATAATTTCTAAAATTGCTATTTATCTGCTTGAAACAATATCAATAAAACAAAGCCTCAAATTCCAATTCACGAGTAACGAGACTACCAAGTAATACAATGAACAAGTGAAGGAAAATAAACAAAAATCAAAATCAAGCAAACACTGATTGTCACCTCAGAGAGTAACAAGAGAAAAGCCACAACTTTGAGAATAGAAAACCTCACAACCCAAAGGCCAAATACCAACAAACACAAGGGAAGCTCTGCATACCCTTGAAAGTAATTTTACTAAGCATGCAGCCCACTTGCTCAAAACCAAGAAAAAATGCATGTTGCTTTTCAAGAATTATTAATTTAGTTCAAAACAAAGGAAAAGACAAATATAAAAGCACAAATTATCTTTAAATGAGATCAGGGAGGTGTGTGACTTACAGATAGAGGGGCTTGAGTTTGAGGAGTGGCGAGCTGACAGGATTTCCCAACTGGTGTTGTGAAGAGAGTTTGTGGGTGTTTCAGTGATGGGAGAGGAGAGAGGGAGAATAGTACATGGGGATGGGGGGAAGGAAAGCTGAGAGTGACGTGGCGTTTTTTTATTTTATTTCTTCTTTAGTTAAATGGGGGCCATATGGCACTTTTTCAGGCAAATGTATGATGCAGCTCAATCTCAGCCGTAGATAATAATGTTCGGACACGAAAAAAGATTTTTAGTGAGGCTTTCGGAAAAAAGAATCCAATCATCTTGTGCCACGTAGTTGGCTTTTGCTTAAAAGTTCGCTCCCCCCACCAGGATATTCCTGATTTGAGGTTTTTTATCCTTTCTTTTCATCCTGATTTTTTAAATTATTGGAAAACATTAGATAAATGAATACCGGCAGTATAAAATCATTTAATTTTCATATCCTTTCTTGTTGTTTGGCAAAAATTAGGTGAAGAGATAGAAGGATGGATGAATGCCTCACAGCTTTCTGAAAACAAAAAACATTATCTAGAATAAAGGGTGTAAAGACTAAAGAGAAAAGTGTGAAGCATCTACTATCAAATATGTCCAAAAAAATCAATATTCTGTACAAGATTCCTTTTTCCCTTTCTCATGCATTCACTTTCTCTCTCTCAGGAAACTTGACCATCTTGAGATAATATCAATCTCTTTTACATATAAACGAAAATATAATTACAAAACTAACTACAACAACTCCATGAAAATCAAAAGAAGCTATAAAATGCAAAGATCAGTAGAGTAGTTTGGTTTTGAATTTGATCCTTGAACTAAGAAACATTAAGAGGCTTAACATCTCTACAACGCATGTAACTCAGAAACTGAGACGGCAGTTCTTCGAGAAGAGCTTGAACCACAGAGATTTGCCCCGCTGCACAAAACCAACCAAGGTTTAGATAATCTATTATATTTTCAGCTTACATCTTTCTAGCATTTCACATATACTCACCAAGCACTTCACGCATTGGAACGAATTGAACAATGTCACGCGTTGCTATCCTTCCACTACTGCTCTCTAATCGACGTCCATTGTCAGCATCAAGAATCTCAAGCAACAAAGTTGGAAATCCAAAAAATGTGAGGCCTATAGCATTCTTAATAAATACAAGAAACTCCATCGCTTTTAAGGATGAGGTTTGAGACATACCTCCATTTCCTTGAAATCTGCATTTCCAACTCCAACGATGAGGATTGATAGGGGTAAGTCAGATGCCCTCACCACAGAATTTATGGTTTCTTGAAGATCAGAAACCACACCGTCCTACAGAGTTGAAGTTTAATTATTACCAAGAATTGAATATAACAACACAATTTGGCAAGTGGCCATTAGTGTTTAATTTCCTCAGTGCTTACTGTTATAATCAAGAGGACATAATACTTGGCTTGGTTGCAAGAAAGAGAGTGACCGGCAATATCTGCAGCCTTGTTTATGACTTGGCCAAACAGTGTAGGTCCAGAGAGACCGACGTTGTGTAGAGCAGACGTGTACGCAGCCATGATACCTTCAACGCCTTCAACCTGCGGCAAATAGACAAATAAGACTATGACGCGATACTCCAACCAGTACTACTAATGGTCATAAGAACTTCAGGTTGGGTTATTCAGCATTTTCCAAATGTTCAGGATGATAAATAGTCCGTTTTAGATAGTTTTAAGAGCAGTGGCCTCATGTGCTCATCTGCAGTAGACGTTGAATGTCTTTGCAAACAATAAGGAGAACCTGTGATCCATCAACTAAATAGACACTATATTTACCTCAAAATCAGTTGGGCTTCCATTTAAGTTAAAACAATGAGATATTGAACCATTTGGTGTTTTTCCACCAAATCCCCAAGCAGGAAAGCGTCTGTCTGAATCATAGAACTGTATCACCTCCCCGACCTCCATTATAGCCTGCAATGAGTTTTTAGCAACATACAGATTATAAATATAGATATAGTATTCATATATTATATAGCAAACAAATACATGCACATGTTTACGTGCATACATATAATTATAAGTTGATGGAGTTTACAATCAAGAATTCTAGGCGAATAACTATGTCCAATGATCGGATAGGTGCTTTCCGATTTAGAACCTAAGATGTCTTTCGATTCTTGAATACCACCCAGCATAGTCTTAAATGTAGAATTGAAAAGGTTGGGAAAGTTCATTTTGGAGCCCCATTCTACAATACTAAATTAGCCATAACTGTTGAGATTGTTACCTGCTGGTAGGCATTTAGGCGGCCTGAATGATCAATGTAATGCAGAGAATCTAGACTTCTGGGATTTCCATTGGAAGCTGAAGATATATACATGCACTAATTCAGGTTGCACTATTAAATAGGAAAGAGGGGCATTTCGGAATGGAAAATCAAATTGCATACCAGTGAAGTCAACAGCAACCATGAAACTGAGTTCAAATCCACTGGAGATGTAGTCAAGAAAGCTATACAGTTGTTTCTCGACAAACCGATTGACAAAAATTTGACTCTTCATAACCTGGATGTGCACATGTAAGAAATGAGAACAAGTTGCAACCGCTGTGCAGATACAGAAACTTGGGGAGAATGAAGACCTTTTCATGGCGTCTGAATTTAGAAGGTGGTGAGATGAAATTTGCACCAGATCTACTTTGGTGAAGGACTTCAAGTTCTGCTATTGATTTCTGCAATTTTCTGTTTGACAAAGGAGATGATGCACACAATTACAATTTACACCAGCGGGGGAAGAGGTGAAAATACATTATATGAATGTAGCAGCAAGACGAATAGAGATATAGTTACCCGATTAGAACATGATTTCCACTGGTATTGAAATCAAAGCACTCAATCACCAACGGGTTCTCCTGCAGAATGCATTGATCGAATCAGAAGAGTAAAGAGTCGGATAGGAAATTGACACCTAATCGACAAGTTGTAAACTTTTTATAATTCCTGGTTTGTTTGAAGATTTATGAATCGAGTGGAAAGTAAACATTAAAGATTGCATACGCTTATGACAGATAAATAGGAATCAAATGCCATATAACTATAGAGATCAAACATATACATGAAGGAATACATGAGTACAAGGTATTTTTTGCCTTGTCCCTGAAATGCAGTCATCAAGTAATAATAGTTACCTTGCTCATGAACTGTTGCATGGTTAGACACATTGGTTTCCAAGTTGGATTCAAGTTGTTGTTCACGACTTCAGTCTTGCAAATAGGAATATAACCTCCACTCTCAGAAGCTCTGGAGATTCTTAAGAAAGGATCCTGAAAATCAAGTTATAAGAAATTGAGTGAAACAAATTTTTTGAAATGGTAGTTTATCATTTGCCAAGAACTGTGGATCCGAAGATACATACACTTGTGGAGAACGTATCTTTGTTTTCTAGAGCTGAACAACGAAATTCAAGCTCGACGGCATTCCTTGAAGCAACAGTTTCCTCTGCACGGACAGTTATTGTCCCCAAATTTCCCGAACATATTCCATTTCTATTATGGAGATTCAAGGTCAAACTCCGGTTTCGTTTAGTAACAATCTGCCATGGAAATTTGATAGGGAAGAAATTATGCCTCAAATTACTCCAAATGGATAGTTATAAGGCAAAACAGGCAGTAAAAGGTGGATTAAACCTTCCTAGAAATGAGAAGAAACTCTAGAACTGAAAAGGGCACATAGAGGTGTCCTGTGTCCACATGCACAATTGAACAACATAATCTAACAAAAATGGAAAAAGAACTCACCTGAGAGACAACACAAGTAGCTTCACCAAGGAAATCTTGATCTTGCAATTTCAGCATCTGAAAATTTACCAAATAATTTGAAATTAACGATTTTGGTCTACTGTCTAAATGAGTGGAAAATTTATGTGTATTTCCAACCGAGTGAAGAATCAAGCATGAATATAAGGGAAATTTGAAACTGTTTTTGACATTAAGTGACTTGGCATAATCTTAGATTCACCAAAATGACAAGCAGGAAATACATCATACCTTCACAGGTATATTATGATATTTAGAGTCGACATCATACACGTGAAAACTGGAAAAGAAGATGATTAAGGTCAATACAACTAGTTTAGGTAATTAGATTGAAAAGAAAGATGAGGAGCAGATCTTAAAGGAAAAGAATCAGACGAGTGATTCACTTACATTAGCGTTTGAATAATCTCAAATTGATATGTGATATGTATCTTATGAATCCAAGTAGGGTCTAGATTGTTCAGTATTACTTCAGTGCGGCCAAGTTCATCAAGCTTCCCATCCCGTCTCTTCATGTAGACCACTGCCATAGGATCACTCTGAAATAAAGAAAAAGTTTCATCTTAAAATTATTTATAAGCAACTACTTTAGAAAAAATATGGTCAGTAAACAGTTGATCAAGATTTGATATATGGAAAATAACTTATAAGTAAGCCATGATCTGGAATAAGTTAAACTCTACGTTATAACTTGTATGATTGTTTTCCTAACCTCAATTTATATTTTAAGATCTTCTTTGTTCATGCAAAAAGTAATTATCCAGTTCATTAATTTTTGAGATAGAGAAACAGATAACCGATCTTTATGAATTAAGTTAATCGCTTTTTAACTTATGGAGATGGACCTTACTAGATCAGAATGGCAATAGGAATCCATGCATGCAGCATTTCAATACATAGTTAAACAAAAGGGGAAGGGAAAAAGAAAAGAAACTGTATCATCTACAAAAGAATAAAGACAGCTGAAACATTGACCTAGGCATAGAATACAAGTCAATGTGCGAGTAAACGACTTTAAACATGAAAAGTAAGATAGATACCACGTCCCAAGATCCTACTCAAGCTATTCTTTTACCTTTGATACAACATCGAGATCAAGAAGCTTTGAAGCTGATAGAGACAACTGCAAATAAGAATAAATTAACAAAATGTTACATCTCATGAGTGACTACCAAGATCAGATGCAAACAACAGATGAAATGAGATAAAAGTAAACAACAGATGAAATGAGATAAAAGTAAGTCCTTCACCGAGGTTCAACTATCACTTTTCCAATAATTATTTTGATGATTGAAGGGAGCTCTTTGTTTTTAATATTATAATGATTGTCTTCAAAATGTGAAAAGAACCAGCTTAGGAAGTTATGAGAGTACGTCAACACTCCGAAGCATCCCATCCCGTTTCCCTCATATCTCAAGGCAATTAATGTCTAAGTTCTACAATTTCCCTGACTTCATTCAATGAACAACGTCAGCCTAATGTATGAACAGTCAAAGGAGCCAAACAAGCCTCTATTTATATGTAATCTGAATCATGTGCTGACGAGAAAAATCAAGGTAGAAACGCTCCAACAAAAGAAATGAATATGAGAGAGAGAGAGCCCAAAAGAGATTTTCATCTCATTGTATTCTTTAGTCTTGCTAGTGTAATCTTGAAAATTAACGTTTAAAAAGTAAGTAAAGACAATGGAGCATGCAGACGTAAACATTGACTAGCATCCATGCAAAAACTAAAGTAGCTGTAGAAGTCAACCGATAGGAGTTGACGAGGATAACAAGTACTCACTCCGTTCCGAAATGGTATGTCTAGTTTGTTTGGTACAGATTTTAATAAGTATTAGGCTAGTGTTTTGTGAGTTGAGAAAATGATCCACTTCTATGAGTGGAGTGAAGAAATAATGATGAATCATATTGATAAAGTTATAAACAATGTTGAAATGAAACATAAATTATGCATATTCTTATGGGACGAAAAAAAGTAAATTGAACATATTCTTCGGTGACGCGGCGAAAGGAGTCAAAGGACTAGTATTATATAGAGAGCCTTTATGATCAACATACCCCGTGTAGCTAACTGTAGATGTCCAATATGCTTGTAAGCTTGTCACAAGCTAAACACCAAGGTTTAATTTATTCCTAAAGTGAGCTTCTAGGAAGATGAACCGAAAATCATACTTACTCTGTTTTAAGAGGCTCAAAATTTTTCGACACGAAAATTAAAAAAAATATGTAACTTGATTAAAAATGATAGGGCGCTTGTAAGCTTTGCTTTTCCAATAGCTTTGATTGACTAATCCCTGGTAAAAGTTGATTTTTTTCATTAATAAAATACATAGTAGTACTACTTTTAATAAGACGAAGGGAGTAATATAATTAAGTGGCCCCTTCCACGATACAAGTTGAAGTCGGGAGTGGGGAGTCGGGACATGAAAATCGCTTGTTACAATTTATTCTATAGAAGCCAGCTTTAAATTTAATATTCTAGCAATGTGTATGCTTTTGATGAACAGTGAATGCTACATGAAAGTATATATTTATAGTCCGCCAATTCCTTGTACCTCGATTTGTGTGCAAAGATTGTGTTCCCCTTTCGCCCTGAAGAAGTAGTCCACGGCGTCGTTAGGGCCAGAATCCGCCGCGCCGCCGCCGATAGCGGCTCCGGCCACACCACCAACCGCCTGCTGACCGCCTTTCACGTCAGAGAAGCATTGCCCCATGATTTTGACCGAAGAAAATGTATGCAATTGTGTGTTGCTTCTTCCAAATCCAAACCCTTGTGCAAAAGCAAAAACCCATCTGATTCCTGGGGGGTTTTATATACCCAAATACGCGTTACCTAATTTGGTAATCAATCCACTCCACGTTCGGTTTAGCCAAACCAACTTACCAACTAATCGGCCTTCTAATTATGCGGGCTTGAAAATTATATAGCAAATTTCCATGAAATACATGGACTCAATTAATTAAGCCTGAAATTCTGACACAGCAGATGATTTTCCACCAAATTTCCAAATACTTGCAAAACAATACAGAAAGACTTGTGTGATGACGAGTCTTTGTATACGTACGATCTACGAAGTTGCCCCGTGATAATAATAATTATACGCGTGAATCAACATTCGAGTAATATTTATGTTCCCTAATTTCTAATGTATCTGGAGTAGTTTCCTTGAAGACTATGTTGCAATTGTGCATGTAAATTAATTCTGTTGGAGATTTTAAACTACACGTACACTTGCCATCGTGCTAACTATAATGATCAAATTATG
Organism: Salvia miltiorrhiza; assembly: GCF_028751815.1. Lineage (NCBI taxonomy): Eukaryota > Viridiplantae > Streptophyta > Magnoliopsida > Lamiales > Lamiaceae > Salvia > Salvia miltiorrhiza. The sequence goes on from NW_026651550.1 coordinate 43,177, forward strand.
AATTATACAAATCTTTGCAATTTTATATATCACCTTCTTATTGGAATACATAATATATATCTTAATTAATTATATCATATTTTAATTTATTAATAGGGCAAATAGTATCAAAATCTCTCGCCTGTTTCGCATTTTTCCCATGACCTAAAAATTTCTCATTAAAATCAATGATCGTTGCTCCGATTCTCGTTTTTCCCTTAGTGACGTTTTCCGGCCATTAATTAGATGACGTGTCACCAACGTGGCACACTTATGCTGAGTAGAGTAATTAGAAGCTAAACGACGTCGTTTTGCATCTAACCTAATAGCGTCAAAATTCCTGAAGTTTGGCGCGATTCTCGTTTTTCCCTTGACCTTAAAATAACATTTTCTCGCCGTTTTGCTGAGCTTCTTGTGGAGGGTGTCTGGTTTGGTTGAGGGAACAAGGTGGTCGACGGTTGTGTGTCATCATCTGACTTAGGGGCAGAGTTAAGGGAGATGAGGAAGGCTGAGGTCTGCGGCGGCGGTGTCGCTGCTGCCCAGCCAAGGGCGGATGGGAGTGGACAGAGAGGGAGATTCTGAGGGTGTTTTAGTTTGAGGGAGTACAGACGAAGGACGAAGCCGACACTCCTCGCCAGAGTTATAGCAGTGGTGGCCTCGTGCTTGTGTTGTCCGTGGCGGCAGGAGGAGAAGAGAGGAGAGAAGGGTTAGCGGGAGAGAGGCTGCCGGAGGAGAAGAGAGAGGAGAGGGGCTGATCATCTCTGAAAAACCTTAATTTCATTTAAAACGACGACGTTTAATGTTCTCACTTAAACACAGTCAACGATTCACCGAAAATTTAATCCTACATGGATTTCCGACAGCCATGTCAGCATAAGTTTAGGGGCCGATTAATTTTATGGGAAAATTAAGAATCGGGATTAAGGTCAAGGATTTTAACGAGAAATTTTTAAGTTATGGAAAAAATGTGAAACGGGCGAAACTACCGGGATTTTGATGCTATTTGCCCATATTAATAAATTAAACTATCATAATTTTATCTTGTTACCATAAATTAATAGATTAAATACCAAAATTTCACTTTTTTAATATAGTTTATATATGTAGCAGATAATTTAATATATTTAATCAAACATAATATTAATAATTTATGCAATACAAGACATTCTAGTCAAATATATCAAACATCGTCTTATACTATCAAGCAAACTAATCATAAAAGCATCCACAACAGATCTCTTAAAAGTAATCATAACTTTAAATTTGAGCTAAAATAATAAAAAGTGAGATAAAATGATCATCCAACAGATCACCTATATTAAGTTGGGCCCACAAAAAAATTTACACTCCCCTCAAATTTAATCCTAAATTTACACCCCCCATAAATCTAATCCTAAATTTATAAAATAGATAATGAAAAATAGGAGAGCTGTTATATGCAATTGTAAAATAGGGGTAAAAAATAATTTAGGGAAGACTTTAGGAGTATTTTTAGGAGTAAATTTTTTAGAGATCTGTTGTGGATGCTCTAAAGGTCAAGTTTGTGGTTCTTAACTAGTCTATATTTTAAGGGGTTAATGCCGCTAAATATCTTTAAAAAATTTATTTTCGTATTTTGCATCAAATTCAGAAAATCTGTTACAGTATACCCCATCTAAGTTATGAAGCGCAGTCTGTTGGTAAGACGCTTCCCCTCCAACCAATAGGTCGGGGGTTCGAGTCACCCTAGGAGCTAGAGTGTGAGTGAGTTTTTTCCTTTCTTTGGTTGTAACAATTTTTTTTTAAAAAAAAAGTGATTTTTGCATTCGACGAAGTATTCTAGCGAACTAACTATATCTACGTGTCAATATTTTAAATGATGTATCTTGAAAAAAAAAATTAAATGATGTGGCTTAGAATGGTTGATGTGGCCAGTACGTGTGTGTGTTTTTTTAATATTAAATGATGTGTTGTCAAACGACGTCATTTTGCTTGGTATTAAACGACGGCATTTCACAAGAACTCTCGTCGCCTCCATCGTTGAATCCTTCAAAGCAGACTTTACCCCGATTCGAGAAGACCAAACCGCGCCGAACGACGATACCACGCCGTAGCCGAGGAGACAACGTTGCCTCTGACCGCACCCCACATCGCGAGAACACCAGACCGCACGTTCCCTCCTCTATCAAATCCGACGCCGCCAGTTGTCTTCTTCAACATTCCATTTTGTCGTCGTCAATTGCAGCAACTCGTCGTTGTATTTTCGTCAGTCAACTCGTCGTGGTTTTCGTCGATTGATTGATTATTTTCGTCCGATTTTGTCGTGGTTCCTGTCGATTCTTTTACCCCGTGGTTCCCTTCGATTCCCATCAGTCGTGCCTAAATAGGTAGTTATCTGACAAGCAATTGCGACGCCGACGTAAACACGGTGAGAATTTGAAGCTTTTGGGAAATCTTTGTGAAGAAGCTTTGGGGAAATTTGGAGCCCTAATTTGAATTTGTGAGAAATGAGGAACCCTAATTTCAATTTGAGCAAAATGACGCCGTTTCATGCTTAATTATTTCAAATAAACGTGAAGCAAAACGATGACGTTTTGACTATCGAAATTTAATTACACGTAGACATTTTCGACTGCCAAGTCAGCTTCAATTTTGTCGGAAATTTTCATGAAGTACAAAAATCGCTTCAAGGCTTAGTTGGAGTACAATGTGGCAGATTTTCTGAAACTGATGCAAACACGAAAATGCAAAATAGTTGACGTATTTAGCGGCATTAACCCATTCATTTTAACATGCAACATATAAATTCATTAAAATATTATAAATTTATCCTGAGAAAATGAAAGATGAAAAAAAAAAGTGAAAAAAATTAATCATATTTTTTTTAAGATTTGAAGGAGGAAAATACGAAAAAATATGTCACATCACTACCATATAAAAACATTATCATGAATTGAAATGAATTCTTTTATAAAGTATATAAAAATATAAAAAGAATATAAAGTATATATTTTCCAGCATTTAACACCTCCAAGAAAACGCATTAAAGAAACAGAAAATGCATTGCAATTCCTCTAAGAATTGACGTCAGATAAAAGTCGTCATGCAGAAGTTGTTATGATGATGCATGCTTACAAATCATGGTTGATAAGATGAAGGACTTGTCAAAATCCATTAAAGTTTTCATGGATTTAATGCAATACTCTATCGAATGTTGAAGTGTGCCCCATCGTTAAACATTCATATATAAAAAAGTGGACAATTTCTCTTATTATACTTCTAACTACTTTTCTTGCCTTGTGTTGCGATGCACGATAAATATTATTTTTTAATAATAAATACTCCTTCAATTCCATTTGTATTAGCCCTTTATTTTTTAACACAAAAATTAAAAAAGTCTTTTTTTTTTTGATGAAATTACATTATAAATAATACAAACTACACACACACCCCACCTAGTGGTTTAAAAAAGTCTTTATTTATGAGTTAAGTAGATGGAGTGTTTTACTTTTGTCCACTTAAGAGCCCTTATTTTTGCTATTTTAAGAAAGAGACCAATACAATTGGAACAACCCAAAATGACAAGGGGGCCAATACAAATGGGACGAAGGGAGTATTATTTTAAAATCTTTTATATTTAAAATTTAACTATTTAATAATATTATATAAATTTTAAAATTTTTATGTTGTACAATATATGAGTATGAACAATTATTACTCGTTCTTAATTTCAAATAAGAATTATGGTTGATGTTGTTAGAGTATGACGAGTAAGTGTTTGAAATCATGTCTTTTTATTGAAACATCAGATAATAGTAATATATCATCAGAGCGATAGATGCATAACCATTATTTGTTGCATCTCTAATACCAACATTTACTAAGTACATTATTTATATTTACAGAACGTGTGTTATTATTTTATACAAAAATATATATTATATATATTTCTTAACACACCGTAAGTGCATGGGTGCAATTGTGTATAGTAGCAAGTAAGGTCATATTCCACAGAGATTGATTATAATTAATTGTTATTCTAAATTGATATTCAGTATAATAATAATAATAATAATAATAATAATAATAATAATAATAATAATAATAATAATAATAATAATAATGATAATGATGATGATGATGATGATGATGATGATGATGATGATGATGATGGGTTTGTTATTAACAAAGAAAATAAATAACTGGGAAGAAAATAAATCAAGCTGACAGAGAAAAATCAAATAAAAATAAATTATCTCAAAGTAAAGGTTTCAATAGATTCAGATAATTCAACAAATTCAATTAAATAAACCAAGATAAATTCTCTTAAGACAATCTTAAAGATAGTTTATACCCACTCTCGTGTCAACAAACAGTTGATTACATACAAGGCTACCGTTCATGGATCACTCTTAAACATGCAACTCCAAATAGCCTTTATGATTATTGTCCTCACGCTGATCTCAAACTCTCTCGCTATCTCGATATCAAATTAGTCCTTTCACAGATTTTGGTATACAAAAGATTTAGTTTTAAAGAGGAACTATTAAACACTATACTTTTAAAAGGTGGTATTTTTTTTTTTAGGTTTACATATATTAAATTATACTTTCTCCGTCTCACGGCTCACTTTTCATTTTCGATCGTCTCATTAAAAATGGCTCATAACCCTAAAAAATATTTAATTTTTTAAAAGTTATACCTATCACTTTTATTCAATTTACATATATTTTTTTATTTACGTACAGAAAATAAATTAATTATATTTAATATGGGAAGGAGTATGGTTCTAATAATAAAGTAATATTAATTATCCACCAACTTTATTTCGCATCTCTGCACCTTTTTTGTGGAAATTATTTGATGTGAAAGGTTTTGTAATGACTTATGAGTTATGAGTCATCTTTTGAAATTTGAACCTCTTTTTGAACCTTACCACTTCCCATCATTCTTTTTATTTATTTTATTCACAAAAAAAGATTAATTTTTATCTTTTTAGGATGTTTATTAAAAAAAATCTAATTTTTGAACAACATAATTTGTTATCCTCAATAAATTTACTTATTTATCGTTTTTATCACATATTGGGCACCTATCTACATTCACAATACAAATTAATTATCATTATTAATATAATATTATCTTTTAAGTGAGACCATTTCTTCATTCACAATACACTCAACCATTTTTTAAAATTATCTTTTTGGACGAAAGGAGTATTATTCTTTTTCGGCTATGATTTAAACTTCAATATTATCGCTAGTTTTATATATATATATATATATATATATATATATATATATATATCACAACTTGTATATATTGTGATAAGATCTTTAATTTTATAAGATCTTATATAAGAATAATATATGTAATTCAGATCTTATATTAAATATTGTGATAAGATTTTTTTTTCTTGAAGCTATTGTGATAAGATTTTTATTTGATACTCCATATGATAAATGAAAAACGAATGTGAAATATGAAATTTATGATAATTAAAGTTTGAGATTAATTTAAAATGGATTTGTAAGTTAGTTTTTAAAAATAAATTCTCTATTTCAAATATTTTTGTTGATAGAAGTTGAGATTCCCTATTTTTTGGATTGATCAAATTTTTTGTTTACTTTCTAATCGACAATTTCAAACTTTTAATTAAGGGTTAATAGCCGAAAAATACACGAACTTTCACTGAATTTGCATATTGTACATGACCTTAAAAAATAACCCCATAATACATCACTTTTTAATTTAATCGCAAATTGCACCCACGTTGACTAACACCTTGATCGGTGGTGACGTGACTGTCGGATTTTGTTGACGTGAACGTTTTTCCAATGTAGTAAAACAACGTCGTTTTGTCAAACTCTTTTAAATAATAATAATAATAATAATAATAATAATAATAAATGGAACGCCACCGTCTGCCTTAGCCAACCTCTGTTCTCCACCGTCTCCAGTCAGCGCGCGGTCCGTCGGCCACCACGCACTGCCTCTCCGCCCACCTCTCTCCTCACTCCAGCACCACCTTCTGCCCCACCCCGACACACCCTGCTGCCATCACCGCTCAGGCCAGCGCCCCAGATCCACCGCCTTTTTCAGACGCCGAGCACCACTTCCACCTCCACCGCACCGCACAGTGTGGCCTTGTCTCCAACCGCTGCGTTCCACCACAACCGTTTACGAATGTCGCCGACCACCGAGCCCTACACCTTCAATTCACCGCCAACTCTGCAAAACCCCCAAATCCCCTACAATCGCCGCCAATTTTGCAAATTCCCAAATCCAGAACCACAACCACCCCTCTCTCTCAGTCAACGATCTCCCTTTCCTTCCCTCTCTCCCTCTGCAACTTCGGCGCGAGGTCAGAGGTAAAAAGAGGAGAAGTGGTGGTGCAGTGGACAGATGGTCGGAAACAAAAAACGTGAGAGGGAGAGAGAGAGAGTCTTGTTTCAGATCTGCCGCCTTTTTCCAAGAAGCTGCGGAGGGTTCCGGATCCGCCGCCATTGAGTTGGGTTTTGTTGTTGCGTCTGAGGTCCGACGCCTAATTTTGGTGGAAGAGCTGGCAGGCGGTGGTGGAGAAGCTTGAGCAAGGAGAGGATGCGGCTGTAAATTCTGAGAGAGAGATGATTTTTTGTTTATTTTATTTTTATTTTTAATAAAAATGACATGTGTATTGCCAAATCAATTAAAATGCCACGTGTATTGCCACCTACAATAAAAATGTCACGCGTATAGTCCATGTCATTGCCGGTCAACTTTAATTATGGTCGGAGTTATCGCCGTGTGCAAATTGCAATAAAATCAATAGTTCGTGTATTTTGGAGCTAATTTTAAAGGTCATGTCCAAAATGCAAATTTGGAGAAACTTCGTATATTTTCTGACTATTAACTCTTTAATTAATTATATTTTAATTGATTTTGTTTACATGTCTCTTCTGCTTTTATATAGACTAGCAGAGTTTACGTGCGTTGCACGTATTACCTCTTTATTAAAAATAATAATATATTTAAAGATAAAAATATTATAATTCTATTAATTATTGATTATTAACTTTAATAAATACTTGCAAGAAGGTAGAAATAAATAAATTAAAAATAAAATAAAATCATATACATGTGTAGAATTTTGACCATCAAAATTGTATTTTAGTTATAATGATAATATATTATAATATAATTGAGTAAGATTAGACGAAGAAAATACACATATTATATTTTTCTAATTACAAGACAAAAAAAGTTGTTTTGCTATCATCTTATATAGTCCCACTAATCCAATTAAATATTTCTAAATCATAAAACTAATTGTTATTATGGCTAGTTATAATTACTATAGTTACATGGCATACAAAAAGAGAGTTCACTATATGATACTCATACTTGAAATTTGAAGATCACTAATAAGGAATGTCCCATTTTTCTTTTGTGTCAATACCTTTAAATAATCATTTTGCTTAACACTTTAGACAAAATTGTCCATAGAGTAAATGTGAACAAATTAAGTTGTAGCCATACTATCCAAATTTTGTACGTTTCACACCATTAACACTTGATTAAACGTGATGGAAGGTTTTTGATTTGTTTTTACAAATATAACTTTGTAAAAACTAATTTTATAAAATCTATCAAATTTTCAAAATTTATCTTGTAAAAGTTCAAAAAATATATATTTATAAAAGAGCATTTTGGGTAGTAGTGGTTAGCATTATTATATTTTTATTTTTGTTATTAGAATCAATATTTGCTTAAGTAAAATGGTTATTTTAATATTTGTAGATAATTTAAGATGCATTTACTTTTCATGATTTAAAATATACATAATTGAGAATTTTTATCCTTATTAATGGGATTTCTCCAATCCCCTTTCAATAGGATAAGACTCAAGCCGGTTATCTTAAACTATAGAAATTATCAAGGGTATTGAGATATCTTAAAATTTGAATTCATCTTAATAAATAATGAGTTAACATATACTCCCTCCGTCTCGCCCAAGATGCTACATATTCCTTTTCGGGTCATCCCAACGAAGATGATACATTTCTATATTTAGCAAAAATAAGAAATTTTAAACACTTAATTAACACTAATTAAGTATTCTCTTATTACCTTCTCTCTCCTACTTTATCACTTTATTACATTCTCTTTCTTATTTTATCACTTTATTACATTCTCTCTCTTACTTTATCACTTTATTATTACACACTTAAAACACTAATCTACAACTCCTTAAATTCCGTGCCGAAAAATAAATGTATCGTCTTGGCTGGAACGGAGGGTGTATATGCTATCTTTCCCTATTAAGTTAACCCTCAATAGTAAACGCCCCCTTACACTATCAAAATTATATGTCTTCTTCCCAAAGTCTCATTCCTAACTTATGACATGCATATTTTTATAATTTGATGGATCTATAAGGTAGCAAGGGCCTCCTATATTTGTAGAAGCTCTTAATTAGTTTGAAAGAATTAGGTATGTAGGCTATAAATGAATACATAACTCTACATAAAAGATTGTCAAACTAATGAATTAATTTAATTTGAAAATTGAAAGTTGAAAGTTGAAAGTTGATCAAAAAATTAGTACGATTACTTGATGAATTAATGTACAAATTAATGTTGCTTAAAGTAATTTTTGAATATATCATAATAGTCGTGCATTATTTTATGTCAAACTAATGCATTATTTTCCATATCTTCTTCCAATGGTAATTACTAATTAGCATCTACGTCAAAATTAGAGAAATATCGCATGAAGTTGTGTGTTATATTATTTATCCATGATAATTTTTTAAGTGCACATCCTGAAGATATGTTATCCTATATATTAATAATCATATCCTTAAGTATTTATATTTTTTTAAATCTTTATTTTGAGGGTTTAAATTATTTTTTCTTTTAATATATAGTAATGTAATCATATTCAAAACTTTTAATATATACTAATGTATTAAATTAAAATAATATCTATAGTAATAATAATAGAATATTTGTAGGAATAAAAATAGAACTTAAATTAACACCCTAGAAGTCAGTATAAAAATTTCAAATCCAAATTGCGAATTAATTAGATGAATAGAATTAAATGAAATATCCTTTATATTGATGTGTAACTTTTCTATATGAGTTGGTCGTACATAAGACTGGTTCTCACCAGGAGCGAATAAATAAAAAGTATCTGCTACTCTACAAATAACATTTGTTAGCTCAGTGGTACGCTCCTTCATCTATCATCTCTCGTTGTTCAATTCTTAGTTGCAACAATATTTTTTTGCTTTTTATATATATATTATGATATTTATTGAAACATTACATTTCTTCATATCAATGGTTATCTTATCTTACGATAATAATTATTTGATCAAATAAATGAAAAGTACAAGTTCTCGTGGGTAAAAATGACAATCATCGCGAAAAAAAAAATTTATTTTTTCATCACAACAATAATTACTTTGAATTATCCGTAATTTTCAACCGGCCTGAGACTCGCGACCTGCGCGCCCAGACCCCGCTGACCCGCGCCCCAACCCTTCCCCGACCCTCTCATCCATACACTCAATCAGTCTCACCCATGTTTTTGCCTTTTTATCCAATCAAATTATTTATGTAATTTAACTTTGCTAATTTTATTTTCGTAGAGGATAACAATACTGTTATTTGATATTATTTATCTAACTAAAAAATATTTCCTCAATGTGTTTATGCATTTTTCGAATCTTTTTGTGTATATAGATTTAGATTCTTCGTTGTGTTTTTCTATATAAATTTATTGAATTTATATAGTAAATTTGTTTAAAAAAATTAATAAGTCTTGGATTTAAATAATAGATTTATATGTGATAAATATAGATAAAATCGAACTTGTTTAGAATTGTGATTGTAGTTGAATTCTTTTATGTTCATTATTATGACAATAATCAACTAAATAAAAAAGATTAGAATAATAATAATAATTAATATGATATTACACTATTGTCCTTAAAATAGATTAAGAAATAGGGGCATATTATCATTTGGTATTATAATTTATATATAAAAAACATAAAAATTATTTCTTAATATATTTATACATTATGGAGATTATTCACTAAAAAAATTATTATTATGATATAAGTTTACGTACACATCAAAACTAAAATGAAAAAATAAATTATAGAGGACTTTCATCCTTAACATAACTTAGCAAAACGAATATTCGAAAATATTATTTGCCACCCATACCCGCGACTCGTGGATACCCGCCAGGCCGCCACCCGCTACCCGTCAGATATCCGTCACCCACTACCCGTCGGATACCCGTCGAAGCTTGAGGGGTAGGGGCGATGCTGCTTCTCGATTTTGACATCCTACAATCAACCACCCAACAAATGCAATAAATCACCTAACAAATAAATCACCACGAAACTGCAACAAATTTTAGAGAAAATTTCAACTTTTTGTATACTACTATTTGCCACCCATACCCGCGACCCGCGGATACCCGCCACCCGTCGAGTATCCATCAACCCGTTACCCGCCGGATAATCGCCACCCACTACCTATCGGATATCCGCTAAAACTTAAAAATAACGATAAATATTAGTTGAATAATAGAATAATTCAATGAAGCATGGAGACGAATACATAATACGAAAACGATACGATACAGGGACGTAAATATGTCATTTTTTCAAAAAATATGATATGATACATCAAAAATATGTTTTAATTTTTTATTTAAAATATATTTTATCTATATTATAAATTCATAATTCAACAATAATATAAGCAAAACACTACTAATTCATAATAAAGTTAACCAAATAATAACAAATAAAACATTGTCTTAATAGTTAATAGCCCTCTTGATTCATCATCCTCATTCTCCTCCTCTTCTTCCTCTTCCCTCGTATCTTCAATTCAGTCTGTCCATATTTAAATTGAAATCACCCATCAAAAACCAACCCATCTTCAATCGAAAATCAGCCCCCATATATGCTAATGAACTTAATTGCATTAATAGTTTCAAATGTATGAATAATAAAATGATTGAATAATGAAAGTAATGATCAATTACATTAAAAAAAACATTGGAATAATAATTTACAGTCTTTTGCAACCTAATTGTATCCAGCCTTTCAATTTCTTGTTGAAAATAATATATACTTATTCCCTTTAAATATATTCCAAAAGAAATCTCAATTAATATATAAGAATAGATAAAGGAAAAAAGAAAAAGAAATAAGGAGCAAATCATTTACAATATTATTCTATTCGATTTCTATTGCTTCATGTTAGGTTTATAATGAAGAGCCTGTGAAACACCTCATATTGAGAGGGAATGTTGCCTATGTCCTGTGAAAGGTGTTGCCTATGTCCTGTGATAATAATATAAATTTATTAGCATCACTTAAGAATACAAAGAATTGTCCGTTGGATAAAATGACATCAATCCAGGAAGATATTTTTTGGCATCAAAATAGCATCATTTTTTAGTACCAACTATAAGCAAAGAAAAATAATATCAGATAGCCCAAAAGAATCATCCATGCAACACAACTACAAGTAGAAAAGGGGCTGACCCATTGACAACTTTCATCAGCAACAACAGATACCCCGTACTTGGTTTTTGCAACGTGACTAACATGACCAAAACCCTTCCAATCATCTCTGTGAACTGGCTGTTCAAAAAGAATAGGCATTAATTGCCTCCATTTCTGCCAGAAAAGAGAAGGAAAGTGAGATCTTTCCAAGAATATACGCAGATAGACGAAACATATATTTACTACTAATGTTTATTGGATTTATATAGTAAATTTGTTTAAAAAAATTAATAAGTCTTGGATTTAAATAATAGATTTATATGTGATAAATATAGATAAAATCGAACTTGTTTAGAATTGTGATTGTAGTTGAATTCTTTTATGTTCATTATTATGACAATAATCAACTAAATAAAAAAGATTAGAATAATAATAATAATTAATATGATATTACACTATTGTCCTTAAAATAGATTAAGAAATAGGGGCATATTAGGCAAATCAAATTTTGTAAAACAAGGCTCTTTTATAATAGGTATAGATTAATAGGGCAAATAGTATCAAAATCCCTAGCCTGTTTCGCATTTTTCCCATGACCTAAAAATTTCTCGTTAAAATCAATGATCGTTGCTCCGATTCTCGTTTTTCCCTTAGTGACGCTTTCCGGCCATTAATTAGATGACGTGTCACCAATGTGGCACATTTATGCTGAGTAGATTAATTAGAAGTTAAACGACGTCGTTTTGCATCTAACCTAATAGCGTCAAAATTCCTGAAGTTTGGCGCGATTCTCGTTTTTCCCTTGACCTTAAAATAACATTTTCTCGCCGTTTTGTTGAGCTTCTTGTGGAGGGTGTCTGGTTTGGTTGAGGGAACAAGGCGGTCGACGGTTGTGTGTCATCATCTGACTTAGGGGCAGAGTTAAGGGAGATGAGGAAGGCTGAGGTCTGCGGCGGCGGTGTCGCTGTTGCCCAGCCAAGGGCGGATGGGAGTGGATAGAGAGGGAGATTCTGAGGGTGTTTTAGTTTGAGGGAGTACAGACGAAGGACGAAGCCGACACTCCTCGCCAGAGTTATAGCAGTGGCGGCCTCGTGCTTGTGTTGTCCGTGGCGGCAGGAGGAGAAGAGAGGAGAGAGGGGTTAGCGGGAGAGAGGCTGCCGGAGGAGAAGAGAGGAGAGGGGCTGATCATCTCTGAAGAACCCTAATTTCATTTAAAACGACGACGTTTAATGTTCTCACTTAAACACAGTCAACGATTCGCCGAAAATTTAATCCTACGTGAATTTCCGACAGCCATGTCAGCATAAGTTTAGGGGCCGATTAATTTTATGGGAAAATTAAGAATCGGGATTAAGGTCAAGGATTTTAACGAGAAATTTTTAAGTTATGGAAAAAATGTGAAACGGGCGAAACTACCGGGATTTTGATGCTATTTGCCCGTATTAATAAATTAAACTATCATAATTTTATCTTGTTACCATAAATTAATAGATTAAATACCAAAATTTCACTTTTTTAATATAGTTTATATATGTAGCAGATAATTTAATATATTTAATCAAACATAATATTAATAATTTATGCAATACAAGACATTCTAGTCAAATATATCAAACATCATCTTATACTATCAAGCAAACCAATCATAAAAGCATCCACAACAGATCTCTTAAAAGTAATCACAACTTTAAATTTGAGCTAAAATAATAAAAAGTGAGATAAAATGATCATCCAACAGATCACCTATATTAAGTTGGGCCCACAAAAAAATTTACACCCCCCTCAAATTTAATCCTAAATTTACACCCCCATAAATCTAATCCTAAATTTATAAAATAGATAATGAAAAATAGGAGAGCTGTTATATGCAATTGTAAAACAGGGGTAAAAAATAATTTAGGGAAGACTTTAGGAGTATTTTTAGGAGTAAATTTTTGAGAGATCTGTTGTGGATGCTCTAAAGGTCAAGTTTGTGGTTCCTAACTAGTCTATATTTTAAGGGGTTAATGCCGCTAAATATCTTTAAAAAATTTATTTTCGTATTTTGCATCAAATTCAGAAAATCTGTTACAGTATACCCCATCTAAGTTATTAAGCGATTTTTGCATTCGACGAAGTATTCTAGCGAACTAACTATATCTACGTGTCAATATTTTAAATGGTGTATCTTGAAAAAAAAAAATTAAATGATGTGGCTTAGAATGGTTGATGTGGCCAGTACGTGTGTGTGTTTTTTTAATATTAAATGATGTGTTGTCAAATGACGTCGTTTTGCTTGGTATTAAACGACGGCATTTCACAAGAACTCTCGTTGCCTCCATCGTTGAATCCTTCAAAACAGACTTTACCCCGATTCGAGAAGACCAAACCGCGCCGAACGACAATACCACGCCGCAGCCGAGGAGACAACGTTGCCTCTGACCGCACCCCACATCGTGAGAACACCAGACCGCACGTTCCCTCCTCTATCAAATCCGACGCCGCCAGTTGTCTTCTTCAACATTCCATTTTGTCGTCGTCAATTGCAGCAACTCGTCGTTGTATTTTCGTCAGTCAACTCGTCGTGGTTTTCGTCGATTGATTGATTATTTTCGTCCGATTTTGTCGTGGTTCCTGTCGATTCTTTTACCCCGTGGTTCCCTTCGATTCCCATCAGTCGTGCCTAAATAGGTAGTTATCTGACAAGCAATTGCGACGCCGACGTAAACACGGTGAGAATTTGAAGCTTTTGGGAAATCTTTGTGAAGAAGCTTTGGGGAAAATTTGGAGCCCTAATTTGAATTTGTGAGAAATGAGGAACCCTAATTTCAATTTGAGCAAAATGACGCCGTTTCATGCTTAATTATTTCAAATAAACGTGAAGCAAAACGATGACGTTTTGACTATCGAAATTTAATTACACGTAGACATTTTCGACTGCCAAGTCAGCTTCAATTTTGTCGGAAATTTTCATGAAGTGCAAAAATCGCTTCAAGGCTTAGTTGGAGTACAATGTGGCAGATTTTCTGAAACTGATGCAAACACGAAAATGCAAAATAGTTGACGTATTTAGCGGCATTAACCCATTCATTTTAACATGCAACATAAATTCATTCAAATATTATAAATTTATCCTGAGAAAATGAAAGATGAAAAAAAAAAGTGAAAAAAATTAATCATATTTTTTTTAGATTTGAAGGAGGAAAATACGAAAAAATATGTCACATCACTACCATATAAAAACATTATCATGAATTGAAATGAATTCTTTTATAAAGTATATAAAAATATAAAAAGAATATAAAGTATATATTTTCCAGCATTTAACACCTCCAAGAAAACGCATTAAAGAAACAGAAAATGCATTGCAATTCCTCTAAGAATTGACGTCAGATAAAAGTCCTCATGCAGAAGTTGTTATGATGATGCATGCTTACAAATCATGGTTGATAAGAAGAAGGACTTGTCAAAATCCATTAAAGTTTCCATGGATTTAATGCAATACTCTATCGAATGTTGAAGTGTGCCCCATCGTTTAACATTCATATATAAAAAAGTGGACAATTTCTCTTATTATACTTCTAACTACTTTTCTTGCCTTGTGCTGCTATGCACGATAAATATTATTTTTTAATAATAAATACTGTTTTAATTTCATTTGTATTAGCCCTTTATTTTTGAACACAGAGATTAAAAAAGTCTTTATTTATGAGTTAAGTAGGTGAAGTGTTATACTTTTGTCCACTTAAGAGCCCTTATTTTTGCTATTTTAAGAAAGAGACCAATACAATTGAAACAACCCAAAATGACAAGGGGGCCAATACAAATGGGACGAATAGAGTATTATTTTAAAATCTTTTATATTTAAAATTTAACTATTTAATAATATTATATAAATTTTAAAATTTTTATGTTGTACAATGTATGAGTATGAACAATTATTACTCGTTCTTTATTTCAAATAAGAATTATGGTTGATGTTGTTAGAGTATGACGAGTAAGTGTTTGAAATCATGTCTTTTTATTGAAACATCAGATAATAGTAATATATCATCAGAGCGATAGATGCATAACCATTATTGTTGCATCTCTAATACCAACATTTACTAAATACATTATTTATATTTACAGAACATGTGTTATTATTTTATACAAAAATATATATCATATATATTTCTTAACACACCGTAAGTGCATGGGTGCAATTGTGTATAGTAGCAAGTAAGGTCATATTCCACAGAGATTGATTATAATTAATTGTTATTCTAAATTGATATTCAGTATAATAATAATAATAATAATAATAATAATAATGATGATGATGATGATGATGATGATGATGATGATGATGATGATGATGATGATGATGATGATGATGGGTTTGTTATTAACAAAGAAAATAAATAACTGGGAAGAAAATAAATCAAGCTGACAGAGAAAAATCAAATGAAAATAAATTATCTCAAAGTAAAGGTTTCAATAGATTCAGATAATTCAACAAATTCAATTAAATAAACCAAGATAAATTCTCTTAAGACAATCTTAAAGATAGTTTATACCCACTCTCGTGTCAACAAACAGTTGATTACATACAAGGCTACCGTTCATGGATCACTCTTAAACATGCAACTCCAAATAGCCTTTATGATTATTGTCCTCACGCTGATCTCAAACTCTCTCGCTATCTCGATATCAAATTAGTCCTTTCACAGATTTTGGTATACAAAAGATTTAGTTTTAAAGAGGAACTATTAAACACTATACTTTTAAAAGGTGGTATTTTTTTTTTAGGTTTACATATATTAAATTATACTTTCTCCGTCTCACGGCTCACTTTTCATTTTCGATCGTCTCATTAAAAATGGCTCATAACCCTAAAAAATATTTAATTTTTTAAAAGTTATACCTATCACTTTTATTCAATTTACATATATTTTTTTATTTACGTACAGAAAATAAATTAATTATATTTAATATGGGAAGGAGTATGGTTCTAATAATAAAGTAATATTAATTATCCACCAACTTTATTTCGCATCTCTGCACCTTTTTTGTGGAAATTATTTGATGTGAAAGGTTTTGTAATGACTTATGAGTTATGAGTCATCTTTTGAAATTTGAACCTCTTTTTGAACCTTACCACTTCCCATCATTCTTTTTATTTATTTTATTCACAAAAAAAGATTAATTTTTATCTTTTTAGGATGTTTATTAAAAAAAAATCTTATTTTTGAACAACATAATTTGTTATCCTCAATAAATTTACTTATTTATCGTTTTTATCACATATTGGGCACCTATCTACATTCACAATACAAATTAATTATCATTATTAATATAATATTATCTTTTAAGTGAGACCATTTCTTCATTCACAATACACTCAACCATTTTTTAAAATTATCTTTTTGGACGAAAGGAGTATTATTCTTTTTCGGCTATGATTTAAACTTCAATATTATCGCTAGTTTTATATATATATATATATATATATATATATCACAACTTGTATATATTGTGATAAGATCTTTAATTTTATAAGATCTTATATAAGAATAATATATGTAATTCAGATCTTATATTAAATATTGTGATAAGATTTTTTTTTCTTGAAGCTATTGTGATAAGATTTTTATTTGATACTCCATATGATAAATGAAAAACGAATGTGAAATATGAAATTTATGATAATTAAAGTTTGAGATTAATTTAAAATGGATTTGTAAGTTAGTTTTTAAAAATAAATTCTCTATTTCAAATATTTTTGTTGATAGAAGTTGAGATTCCCTATTTTTTGGATTGATCAAATTTTTTGTTTACTTTCTAATCGACAATTTCAAACTTTTAATTAAGGGTTAATAGCCGAAAAATACACGAACTTTCACTGAATTTGCATATTGTACATGACCTTCAAAAATAACCCCATAATACATCACTTTTTAATTTAATCGCAAATTGCACCCACGTTGACTAACACCTTGATCGGTGGTGACGTGACTGTCGGATTTTGTTGACGTGAACGTTTTTCCAATGTAGTAAAACAACGTCGTTTTGTCAAACTCTTTTAAATAATAATAATAATAATAATAATAATAATAAATGGAACGCCACCGTCTGCCTTAGCCAACCTCTGTTCTCCACCGTCTCCAGTCAGCGCGCGGTCCGTCGGCCACCACGCACTGCCTCTCCGCCCACCTCTCTCCTCACTCCAGCACCACCTTCTGCCCCACCCCGACACACCCTGCTGCCATCACCGCTCAGGCCAGCGCCCCAGATCCACCGCCTTTTTCAGACGCCGAGCACCACTTCCACCTCCACCGCACCGCACAGTGTGGCCTTGTCTCCAACCGCTGCGTTCCACCACAACCGTTTACGAATGTCGCCGACCACCGAGCCCTACACCTTCAATTCACCGCCAACTCTGCAAAACCCCCAAATCCCCTACAATCGCCGCCAATTTTGCAAATTCCCAAATCCAGAACCACAACCACCCCTCTCTCTCAGTCAACGATCTCCCTTTCCTTCCCTCTCTCCCTCTGCAACTTCGGCGCGAGGTCAGAGGTAAAAAGAGGAGAAGTGGTGGTGCAGTGGACAGATGGTCGGAAACAAAAAACGTGAGAGGGAGAGAGAGAGAGTCTTGTTTCAGATCTGCCGCCTTTTTCCAAGAAGCTGCGGAGGGTTCCGGATCCGCCGCCATTGAGTTGGGTTTTGTTGTTGCGTCTGAGGTCCGACGCCTAATTTTGGTGGAAGAGCTGGCAGGCGGTGGTGGAGAAGCTTGAGCAAGGAGAGGATGCGGCTGTAAATTCTGAGAGAGAGATGATTTTTTGTTTATTTTATTTTTATTTTTAATAAAAATGACATGTGTATTGCCAAATCAATTAAAATGCCACGTGTATTGCCACCTACAATAAAAATGTCACGCGTATAGTCCATGTCATTGCCGGTCAACTTTAATTATGGTCGGAGTTATCGCCGTGTGCAAATTGCAATAAAATCAATAGTTCGTGTATTTTGGAGCTAATTTTAAAGGTCATGTCCAAAATGCAAATTTGGAGAAACTTCGTATATTTTCTGACTATTAACTCTTTAATTAATTATATTTTAATTGATTTTGTTTACATGTCTCTTCTGCTTTTATATAGACTAGCAGAGTTTACGTGCGTTGCACGTATTACCTCTTTATTAAAAATAATAATATATTTAAAGATAAAAATATTATAATTCTATTAATTATTGATTATTAACTTTAATAAATACTTGCAAGAAGGTAGAAATAAATAAATTAAAAATAAAATAAAATCATATACATGTGTAGAATTTTGACCATCAAAATTGTATTTTAGTTATAATGATAATATATTATAATATAATTGAGTAAGATTAGACGAAGAAAATACACATATTATATTTTTCTAATTACAAGACAAAAAAAGTTGTTTTGCTATCATCTTATATAGTCCCACTAATCCAATTAAATATTTCTAAATCATAAAACTAATTGTTATTATGGCTAGTTATAATTACTATAGTTACATGGCATACAAAAAGAGAGTTCACTATATGATACTCATACTTGAAATTTGAAGATCACTAATAAGGAATGTCCCATTTTTCTTTTGTGTCAATACCTTTAAATAATCATTTTGCTTAACACTTTAGACAAAATTGTCCATAGAGTAAATGTGAACAAATTAAGTTGTAGCCATACTATCCAAATTTTGTACGTTTCACACCATTAACACTTGATTAAACGTGATGGAAGGTTTTTGATTTGTTTTTACAAATATAACTTTGTAAAAACTAATTTTATAAAATCTATCAAATT
Source organism: Salvia miltiorrhiza (assembly GCF_028751815.1). Classification (NCBI taxonomy): domain Eukaryota; kingdom Viridiplantae; phylum Streptophyta; class Magnoliopsida; order Lamiales; family Lamiaceae; genus Salvia; species Salvia miltiorrhiza. The sequence goes on from NW_026651550.1 coordinate 62,460, forward strand.
TTCAAAATTTATCTTGTAAAAGTTCAAAAAATATATATTTATAAAAGAGCATTTTGGGTAGTAGTGGTTAGCATTATTATATTTTTATTTTTGTTATTAGAATCAATATTTGCTTAAGTAAAATGGTTATTTTAATATTTGTAGATAATTTAAGATGCATTTACTTTTCATGATTTAAAATATACATAATTGAGAATTTTTATCCTTATTAATGGGATTTCTCCAATCCCCTTTCAATAGGATAAGACTCAAGCCGGTTATCTTAAACTATAGAAATTATCAAGGGTATTGAGATATCTTAAAATTTGAATTCATCTTAATAAATAATGAGTTAACATATACTCCCTCCGTCTCGCCCAAGATGCTACATATTCCTTTTCGGGTCATCCCAACGAAGATGATACATTTCTATATTTAGCAAAAATAAGAAATTTTAAACACTTAATTAACACTAATTAAGTATTCTCTTATTACCTTCTCTCTCCTACTTTATCACTTTATTACATTCTCTTTCTTATTTTATCACTTTATTACATTCTCTCTCTTACTTTATCACTTTATTATTACACACTTAAAACACTAATCTACAACTCCTTAAATTCCGTGCCGAAAAATAAATGTATCGTCTTGGCTGGAACGGAGGGTGTATATGCTATCTTTCCCTATTAAGTTAACCCTCAATAGTAAACGCCCCCTTACACTATCAAAATTATATGTCTTCTTCCCAAAGTCTCATTCCTAACTTATGACATGCATATTTTTATAATTTGATGGATCTATAAGGTAGCAAGGGCCTCCTATATTTGTAGAAGCTCTTAATTAGTTTGAAAGAATTAGGTATGTAGGCTATAAATGAATACATAACTCCACATAAAAGATTGTCAAACTAATGAATTAATTTAATTTGAAAATTGAAAGTTGAAAGTTGAAAGTTGATCAAAAAATTAGTACGATTACTTGATGAATTAATGTACAAATTAATGTTGCTTAAAGTAATTTTTGAATATATCATAATAGTCGTGCATTATTTTATGTCAAACTAATGCATTATTTTCCATATCTTCTTCCAATGGTAATTACTAATTAGCATCTACGTCAAAATTAGAGAAATATCGCATGAAGTTGTGTGTTATATTATTTATCCATGATAATTTTTTAAGTGCACATCCTGAAGATATGTTATCCTATATATTAATAATCATATCCTTAAGTATTTATATTTTTTTAAATCTTTATTTTGAGGGTTTAAATTATTTTTTCTTTTAATATATAGTAATGTAATCATATTCAAAACTTTTAATATATACTAATGTATTAAATTAAAATAATATCTATAGTAATAATAATAGAATATTTGTAGGAATAAAAATAGAACTTAAATTAACACCCTAGAAGTCAGTATAAAAATTTCAAATCCAAATTGCGAATTAATTAGATGAATAGAATTAAATGAAATATCCTTTATATTGATGTGTAACTTTTCTATATGAGTTGGTCTTACATGAGACTGGTTCTCACCAGGAGCGAATAAATAAAAAGTATCTGCTACTCTACAAATAACATTTGTTAGCTCAGTGGTACGCTCCTTCATCTATCATCTCTCGTTGTTCAATTCTTAGTTGCAACAATATTTTTTTGCTTTTTTTATATATATTATGATATTTATTGAAACATTACATTTCTTCATATCAATGGTTATCTTATCTTACGATAATAATTATTTGATCAAATAAATGAAAAGTACAAGTTCTCGTGGGTAAAAATGACAATCATCGCGAAAAAAAAAAATTATTTTTCCATCACAACAATAATTACTTTGAATTATCCGTAATTTTCAACCGGCCTGAGACTCGCGACCTGCGCCCAGACCCCGCTGACCCGCGCCCCAACCCTTCCCCGACCCTCTCATCCATACACTCAATCAGTCTCACCCATGTTTTTGCCTTTTTATCCAATCAAATTATTTATGTAATTTAACTTTGCTAATTTTATTTTCGTAGAGGATAACAATACTGTTATTTGATATTATTTATCTAACTAAAAAATATTTCCTCAATGTGTTTATGCATTTTTCGAATCTTTTTGTGTATATAGATTTAGATTCTTCGTTGTGTTTTTCTTTATAAATTTATTGAATTTATATAGTAAATTTGTTTAAAAAAATTAATAAGTCTTGGATTTAAATAATAGATTTATATGTGATAAATATAGATAAAATCGAACTTGTTTAGAATTGTGATTGTAGTTGAATTCTTTTATGTTCATTATTATGACAATAATCAACTAAATAAAAAAGATTAGAATAATAATATTAATTAATATGATATTACACTATTGTCCTTAAAATAGATTAAGAAATAGGGGCATATTATCATTTGGTATTATAATTTATATATAAAAAACATAAAAATTATTTCTTAATATATTTATACATTATGGAGATTATTCACTAAAAAAATTTTTATTATGATATAAGTTTACGTACACATCAAAACTAAAATGAAAAAATAAATTATAGAGGACTTTCATCCTTAACATAACTTAGCAAAACGAATATTCGAAAATATTATTTGCCACCCATACCCGCGACTCGTGGATACCCGCCAGGCCGCCACCCGCTACCCGTCAGATATCCGTCACCCACTACCCGTCGGATACCCGTCGAAGCTTGAGGGGTAGGGGCGATGCTGCTTCTCGATTTTGACATCCTACAATCAACCACCCAACAAATGCAATAAATCACCTAACAAATAAATCACCACGAAACTGCAACAAATTTTAGAGAAAATTTCAACTTTTTGTATACTACTATTTGCCACCCATACCCGCGACCCGCGGATACCCGCCACCCGTCGAGTATCCATCAACCCGTTACCCGCCGGATAATCGCCACCCACTACCTATCGGATATCCGCTAAAACTTAAAAATAACGATAAATATTAGTTGAATAATAGAATAATTCAATGAAGCATGGAGACGAATACATAATACGAAAACGATACGATACAGGGACGTAAATATGTCATTTTTTCAAAAAATATGATATGATACATCAAAAATATGTTTTAATTTTTTTATTTAAAATATATTTTATCTATATTATAAATTCATAATTCAACAATAATATAAGCAAAACACTACTAATTCATAATAAAGTTAACCAAATAATAACAAATAAAACATTGTCTTAATAGTTAATATTTAAAACACAATAAATTGTTAGCCCTCTTGATTCATCATCCTCATTCTCCTCCTCTTCTTCCTCTTCCCTCGTATCTTCAATTCAATCTGTCCATATTTAAATTGAAATCACCCATCAAAAACCAACCCATCTTCAATCGAAAATCAGCCCCCATATATGCTAATGAACTTAATTGCATTAATAGTTTCAAATGTATGAATAATAAAATGATTGAATAATGAAAGTAATGATCAATTACATTAAAAAAACCATTGGAATAATAATTTACAGTCTTTTGCAACCTAATTGTATCCAGCCTTTCAATTTCTTGTTGAAAATAATATATACTTATTCCCTTTAAATATATTCCAAAAGAAATCTCAATTAATATATAAGAATAGATAAAGGAAAAAAGAAAAAGAAATAAGGAGCAAATCATTTACAATATTATTCTATTCGATTTCTATTGCTTCATGTTAGGTTTATAATGAAGAGCCTGTGAAACACCTCATATTGAGAGGGAATGTTGCCTATGTCCTGTGAAAGGTGTTGCCTATGTCCTGTGATAATAATATAAATTTATTAGTGTAATACCCGGGCTTTTGATGACGTGTTTAGTTGCTTGAGTTTGAGTAATTAGGGTATCCTTTGTTTGATTACTTGTACAGAGATGAGGAGTTATATGAAGTTTTCTTGTTTTTTTTTAAAAGATGTTGAGATGTTCTTTTGATGATGTTTGGATGATGTGGGATTTTATATCCGTAATTGAGTTTGAGTATTTGAATAATTCGAGATAATTATTTGAATGAGAACGGTGAACTCGGAAGTGAAATCTGAGTCCGTTAAGACGTTTTTGAAATTTTTGACTTTTTGACGATGAATAGTAAAAATACTGCTATTTCGTCTGTTTGTCGACTTTCAAAATCTTACGTGCACGTCGTCGAGAAATATTCTTAGTTTCTCGATACGAGTCCAATAATGAAAGTTTTTATTTTTGGACGACGAGTGAATAGTAAATCGGGATTTCTCGATAAACGAACCGAGCTCGTTTATCAGAATTTCGAGAACGGGCATGCGTTTTCTATATTTATATAGAATTACGAGTGTAATGAAAGTGAGTAGAGGTTGAGAGGGCGAGTAACAAAGAGTATGGGTTGTTAGTTGTTAAAACGAGACGAGACGAGATATTTAACGACTAACGGGTTAATATCCTAAATATCTAACCTACCCTACCCCTAACCACCCCCAAACCTCCCAAAACCCCTTTCCCCTCACTAACTCACGCTATATCAGCCCACACCACACACACAACTCACATATTCACACACACAACACCTAAAACACACACTACACACGCCATTTTCCATTTAAGCTTGGACGGAGCTTTTGACCTCCGATTTGAGCACCGAGACGAGCGCCGATCATCTTTTCGATCACGTATCTAAGTAGGTAAGATCTTTACCTACGTTTTGATGGTTTTATTTTCGATTTTCGTCGACGTCGAAAAACGTCGATTCTCGACTTTATTTTGAAACGACGTCGGATCGTCGTGAAATTTTAGTATGTTGTTCTTGGGTAAATGTTGAGCATGTTTAATGAAGGGAGTAAGAACGGAACGAACCGTAGCTATGAAACCCATGAGGGCAGCCCCGTTTTTCACATATTAGCTTGTCTTTCGATTTTTGTTTGATCGTTTTGACTTGATATTTGTGCTTAGGGGTATGCTAGAATCGATATATATTAAATTCGTATTTTTCCAAGCACGAAAATTGTATAAATTTTTAGAGTATGATTATTTAAATTCGTGAAGTTTGAGACGTTGCATAATGAATATTATTGCGTATATGTGTTCTACGATATCACATGAGCATGCTAATTGATTTACAATTTATGGATGATAATTGTTGAACGAAATTAAAACTGGAATTCTGTCAAAATTTTACAGCAGTTTCAAGCTTATGTTTCGATGAGTTTTCATTGCTTGATGGCTCTGAAATTTTAGTATGTTTATCTATGATATGTGTATTTCTTTGCTGCAAAATTTCATGTCTTTTGGATGATGTTTGATATTTTAAAGATATTTTGAAAAAATCCTTGACAGAATCTGTCAACTGTTGGTAGACTTCACAAAAACGTTTATATCTATTAATCCATGAAGGATTTTGCATAACCGTTTTTTTTAAACGAAACTAGACTTCAATACTTTTCTAAAAACATAATATTTCGATTTTTATGACCTCTGAAACAGAGCAGTTTATTATTTCAAAAATGCCCTGTTCTGCTGTCATATTTTTCCAACAGTAAAAGTGTATGAGTTTCATTGTTTATTTGGCAGATCATATGAACGTTTTCTCTTGTGAAATTTTAACCAAATCTTCAAGGATACCTTTAGTTTTGGCTGATTAAATTTGATGGAATTTTATTAAGGTTTGCCTTGGTTTCTAATGGCCTAAACAAAATTGGCAGAAACTGTCAATCTTTGACAGCCTGCACTAAAAGAGCAATATCTCCAAAAACCTTTAACCTTTTTGGTTAACTACCATTTTTAGAGTGAACTACACTTCATGGAGTTTTTGAGATCAATTGGTATGAGAGTTTATGATGATTGAGTTGGTTGTTATGAATTTTTAAAGATGACACAAAAACAGCAAAACTTTCTAGAAACAACTTGATTATATTTGTTTTGATGGATGATACGATATGACTAAATGGTGTGAGTTGTGAGAGTTATGATTAACGCACATAAATGTTGGTATCTGACACTCGAACAATTGGTGTCGAGTATAAATGATAGTTTACTGATAAAGAGTTTTGATGATTTTGAATTGTTTGGTTTGCGTTGAAAAGATGTCAAGATGTTAAGTTTTGAGTCGAGAGACGAGTTCACGTAGTGAGATTCACGCGTTGAAATCTCGTGGCTGACATTATATATGAATAGGTCATGCCGAAATTTTTAGTGAAATTAGAATTTGAGCATAGTCAATTCTTGTTGACCCGTGACTCAAATACATGCCTAATGGAAAGTTTAACTTTCTAATCGGTTAATTAGACGAGATGAGAGCGAATAGATCTGCTAAGAAAGTGGACTTTTCGATGTGTTAAATATTTCTTTTAATTGAAGCGCTGCTAATTATAACATAAGGATGTTATAATTAATGAGTAATGACGAGAGATAATAATTGTTATATTGATTAACAATCAAGAGAGATGAACATTAGAGATACTAATGTTTCATAAAAGAGATTAGATTATTAATCGAGGTTTCTTTTATAACTTCTCACCAATTCTTCATAACGATGAAGGTCCTTTTGGGAAGTAACGACTTGAGGGAGAGAGTGACGTTACTCATTGATACAGAGACACAACGAGGTGGGCATTACTTTTACTATACGTATATAGAGATCCCCTGCGTGTCGTAGGCCTCTTATACGAATGAATGCATGAGATGATCTAACTGTTAATTTCAGTTTCATATATATCAAATGAGTTTAAATGTTACGTTCAAGCAAGTTATTTCATGACAAAATCTTTGAGTTAAAGTTATTTCAACTATTGTCTTGCCATAAAATGTTTCAATTTTAGTATGATATCTATCTGCTTTGGCTTTGCCAATGATGCAATCGAATTCGGGTCCTGAGCAGTTGATAGCTATCCTGCCAGGGCTAGTGTACACCAGTGACCGTGAGTCATCTAGCGGGTTGGCCGGTCAAGTGACCGTGAGAGGTGGCCACCTCTCCGGCACACAGTTTCAGATATGATAGATTACAAAAGAACTTAGTCTGATCAGACGAACTTTAAGAATCACAAATGAACTTAGTAAGCTTGGGCATTTTTAGCGAAAAACTCCCTTGCTGTACTGATTATGATGGCATGACAATTTACAGTTTTGAAGCATGTATTTTTATACCTAGGCATACGTGCCCACTGAGTGCTTTTGTACTCAGCCCTGCATATGTTTTCTAAATGTGCAGGTTGAGCTGATGTGATGATGGTGCTGCAATGAGCGGAGTCTCCAGGGTTGTTAATAAATAGTTAACCTGTCTAGAATATGTCTTCATACATATGTCTAGCTACTTTCCGCTGCAAGATGTTGTTGATGTTATAGTATGTTATGTCATACTTTGAGTCTTAAGAGAATGGTTGCATATGATGTATAACTTGATTAATGATATTAATTAACTTTTATGCAGTCTTTCATAGACTGTTTTCAATTGAGTATTAATGAATAAAAATGACGAGTTTAATTAAGATGAGTAAGTTTTACGGCTATAAATGACGCCCCTTTTCTTCCCCTTCTTCTTTAACCCCATCCCTAGTCGTGGATCACTCGGCCTAACTATCCCTAGTTAGGGCGGGCTGTGACAGAGTGGTATCAGAGCGAAGGAAAGCTCTGAATTAGAAGTCTTGAGTTTAGTGTAGAATGAGTCACTAGACTAATAGTTATTAACAACCGTGAGCTCAGCGCACCATCACACCAGGCTCAACGAGGTATGTAAAATTTCAAAGTTTATTTGACGTTAAATTTTGAAGAGCATGATGTTGAGGTTATATGATGAGTTATGATGTTACACTTTAAAGGTGCATAGTTTGAGTTTGAGGATGACAACATGATTAATAATGAGTTATTATGTTGTAAGAGCATATGTTGATGTTACATGATGAATCATGAGAGCGTTTATATCATATGATGTTATATGATTGAGGATGCATAATTATGAGTTATGATGTGATGTATTTGAGATGTTTTGTGATGGGAATTGTTTGAGCAGTTGTGATAAGTCACGATGATTTAGATGAAGGAATCTAATGTCATTGTTAAGAGAGATTTTTTTTACTAAGTAGAAGGATGAAATGAGAACTTAGAGCTAAAGCTTGAGAGAATTAGCAATTGCTTTAAGTACTTGTTGGTTTGAGTTATGAGTTTGAGTTATGAGCTTGAGTATAATAGCATGATTAATGATGAGTTATTAGCATGCTGCAATGAGATATTGTACGATATGTTGAGTTGTTTTGTGACGCGAGTTTTGCTCACGCAACCTTAATGGTACTTGAGAAGGTATCATGAGCCATAGTCTTTGGAGATGGCTTTGAGAGAGAATTGTTGAGTTGTCTTACTGAGTCACGATGATTTAGATTAAGGGATCTAATATCATTGTTTAGAGAGATTCCCTACTGAGTAAAGATGGGACGAGATGAGAATTTAGATGTTTTGAGCTTGAGTTTTAAGATAACAGTACTACTTAATAGGAGTTTTGCTAAGTTATGTTTTGTTTATTTCTGTTGCTGGAGCCAAGTAGAGTTAGTTCCTAGAGTCACCTTTAAGTTCTCCTTATAGGTTGGCCAGGACTGTTGGCACTGCACGAAAGTGGACTGTTGTGAGATCGAACTCAGGAAAGATCGGATACGAGGACGAGGCGTACAGTATGTGGTACAGAGATACCCTAGCAGATTTTCAAACACATGTTCATAGACTATGAAAGGATTAAAGTCTTATGGTTGTTACTAGACTGGATGGCATCGTGCACCTAGTCCCCGTGCTACCAATCGAGTGGTAGGATTGAGCAAGGAAGAAAGCCACTCAATATGATGGGACATGTTGTCTTGAGCATTGGACCCACAGGAGATGAGATTTGTTACAGATACCCAGATTTTCTATGCGGATCTACTGACCGGATGCTTGTTTTCTACCAAGGACTCTAGAAGAGTGTAGTAGATATCGAGTCGATCCTTGAGTATCAGTTACCAAAGATGATAAAATGATAAACGATAATGAGGATGAGAAGTAGCCGAGGAGGGCTAGAGTTGATGAGGATGAGAAGAGAAGTCGATGTAGGCTAGAGCTAAGGATGATCTTGAGAGTATGCGCGGTACACCCTCGTTTTTGATTAGTTGCAATTACATTGCGATGTATATAACTTACTTAGGAGATACTGGTACTTGAGATTTTGACATGATGATAGATAAGCATGCGAATATAGTACCCTACTGATGTTAAGTAGATGGATGTTCCTAGTGTGCTAAAGTAGCAACTAGATGAGTTAACTGGTAGCAATTACCGTAGGAGGTCCAGACCGAGACATAGTACTATTAATGGTGTCGGTTTAGAAGGGACATTACGATAGATACTATGGTTTTTGTAGGGTTTAAATAACCCCTTTATGTAAGCCCTCTAAAAAGAGGCATTCTACTGATGGATATATTAGGTTGACCAGAGTGGTCTTTTTGTTAGCATTTCGTGAGTGCTTATTGCCTTACAGATGAATGTTAAGGTGACCGTGAGGGTTTTCCTTAAAGTTGAGTTAGTAAATTGAACTTGAGTTTTGAGGATGCTTAGAGCGTTGGTCGAGTTGAGTTTTCCTTTTGTGATTTCAAAAATGCCTCAAAGATGTCATCAAGAGTGTGATGTGAAGGATAGGCGGGATAATACTCCGCCACCACCACCGCAACATGAGAGGAGAGTAAAAAAATATTGAACTTTCGAAACAAGAGTCTAGAACATAGGACCCTGAGTTTAAGCTTTTAGCTTGCTGGTGTGAACTTAAGTTTTGTTATGTATAGTATGTTGAGGGTTTAGAAGACACAGAATTTCCAAGTTCGGGATAGTATATCCCGTGTGACTGGGGAATGATTATGTTGGACCTGGCCAGTCCGCATGATCCAAACCTCAGTAGACGTGTTTTGGGTTTATAAACCCATGTGTTTCAACTTTCGGTTGAAAAGCCAGATGGGTTCTTACTCTAGGTCATTTTTGTTCGACCTGGTAGTTACTTCATTCTACCCTCGGGTCATTCATTTGAGTCTCTTGAACAATTTTGTTTGCAACAATTTGTTTTGATGTCATTCTAGGGTTGAACCCTTACAACTTTTGAGTTATCCTAGTAGATTCTTTTGATGTATAAGACCAGTGAGAGGCACGTCAGAGGACTTTAACACCCGAGCAACTGGCAAACTACACTTGAGAACAATTGAAGACTACTCTTGAGAAGTATGTACAGAGGAGTACAGTAAGCAGCGAGAGGCTGATTATCGAAGTTTGATGCAAGGAAAGAAATCGGTTGTAGAGTATAATCGAGAATTCTGTGAGCTAACACGTTCGCTCATCAGAAGATGGATACTGATGAAGAGATGTCTGAGTTTTAAGTGCCGGTTTAAGGCAGGACTTTAAGGTAGTATGGGCAAGTTATTGGATGCACCAGTTAGAATCCTGTTTAATACAGGAGCTTCGCATTCTTTAATTGGTTGAAGCATGTTACCTTCAAACTCGAACCAAAACAAGCTAGTCCCGAGTTGAGAGTAATCACTCCTGTAGGAAGAGCTACTACAGTTTCTCACATGATTTCTAACTTAGAGCTTGAGTTAGGATTCCTAAAGATGAAAGCAAGAACCTTGCACTTAATGCTTATGTGGAACGTAGACATTATTCTAAGGATGGAATGGTTAGCAGAGAACTTTGGCCCGATTGATTGTAAGAAGAGACAGATAACTTTCCAACCACCTGGGAAGGAACAGACATGTTTTCACGACATTGATAGAAAGAAGAGAGTTCCAATCGTTTCGGCACTTCAGGCGTCGAAATTGGTAAAGAAGAAAGGAGCACAAGCTTACCTAGTTTACTTGAATGATGAAGGAGAATCAAGTAAAAAAAAAAAAACTTTGAGGATGTAGCAGTGGTAAGGGAACATAGAGATGTATTTCCCGAGGTCTTACCAGGATTGCCACCAACAAGACAGTTGGAGTTCACTATCGACCTAGAACCTGGATCAGCACTAGTGTCGAAGGCACCCTATAGAATGGCGCCTAAGGAGCTACAAGAGCTGAAGATTCAGCTACAAGAATTGCTCGAGTTAGGTTTTATTAGACCTAGTGTATCCCCGTGGGGAGCACCAGTCCTTTTGTCAAAAAGAAGGATGACACGTTGAGAAGGTAAAAAAATTATCGAGAACTGAATAAATTGACACTCAAGAACAAATATCCTTTACCGAGGATAGATGACTTGTTTGATCAATTAAGAGGAGCGAGCTTTTTCTCGAAAGTTGACATGAGATCAGATTACCACCAGTTGAAATTTTGACAGAAGAATATACGTAAGACAGCTTTTCAAATGAGGTATGAGCACTATGAGTTCATAGTTATGCCATTCGGTTTGGCGAAGGCACCAATAGTTTTCATGGATCACATGATCGAGTGTTCCATCAATAACCGGATAAATTTGTCCTAGTTTTCATAGATGATATTCTCATCTATTCGAAGAATGAGCAGGAGCGCCAAAACATTTGAGAACGATGTTGGAAACGCTAAGAGTTGAGAAGTTTTTGCCAAATTCACCAAGTGCGAGTTTTGGTTGAACGAAGTAACTTTTCTAGGACATATTATTTCATCCGAATGAATTAAAGTTGACCCTGCCAAGGTACAAGCTGTACATGAGTGGAGATCACCAACTACGCCTAACGAGATTTGCAGCTTTTTAGGCTTAGCAGGATACTATCAGAGGTTTATTGAAGGATTTTCCACGATAACAAGACCGATGACACAATTACTTAGAAAAGAAGCTAAGTACAATTGGAAAGAGGAGTGTGAAAAGAGTTTTTAAGAGCTTAAAGGAAATTGACTACAGCACCAGTGCTGATAGTCCTAGAAATGGATAAAGAGTATACCATCTACGCAGATGCGTTAGAGAGTGGGCTAGGATGTGTTTTGATGCAAGAAGAAAGAGTTATAGTCTATGCATCACGACAACTTAGACCCCACGAGATAAATTATCCAACGCATGATTTAGAGCTTGCAGCCGTTGTGCATGCCCTGAAAATTTGGAGACATCATCTCTACGGAGTTAGATGTGAGATTTTCACGAACCACAAAACTTTGAAATACTTTTTCGAGCATAAGGATATTAACACGAGGCAAAGGTGATGGCTCGAATTAGTAAAGGATGTTAACTGCGACATTAATTATCACCCTGGCAAGGCCAATGTAGTAGCCGATGCATTGAGCCGAAAGGTCTCGTCAAAGTTAGGATGTCTTCTCACGAGAGAGGATGAGCTTATAAAGGACTTTGACAAGATGAAGATAGAGATGATAAAACCACCAGGGACGATAGCGAGTATTGTTGCGACGATGCCTAGTTTGAGGAAAATGGTGATTGAAGCACAAGGAAAGATGAGACAATGAACAAGTTACGAGAAAGGATAAGAGCAGGAGATCTCAAGAGTTACCAAAAAAGCATCATACAATGCTATCTTATTTGAGGGGAGAATATGCATTCCCCGCGATGATGAACTTAAGAATACGATCATGAGTGAGACTCATGACACGCCTTACACCGCCCACCCAGGAGGCACAAAGATGTATCAGGTTGTAAAAAAAATAGATTTTTGTGGGACAGAATGAAATGAGACATAGCTTCGTTTGTAGAGCGATGCTTAGCTTGTCAGCAAGTGAAAGCATTACACCAACGACCATATGGGAAGTTAAAACCGTTGGAGATTCCCGAGTGGAAATGGGATCACATAGCGATGGATTTTGTGACAGCTTTACCCAAAAGTCAAAGAGGAAATACAGCAATTTGGGTGATTGTAGATCGACTAACAAAATCTGCACATTTCTTACCGATCCTAATCGCGTATGGACCAGATAAGTTAGCACAATTGTACGTTCGTGAGATTATAAGATTGCATTGAGTACCGGTGTAGATCACCTCAGAAAGAGAAAATAAATAAATTTCATCACATTTTTGGATGAGTTACAGAAAGAGTTGGGTACAAGGATGAATTTTAGCATAGCAGGCGATAGAAGATATGATAAGAACTACTATCCTTGATAGAGGAGTAAATCGGGAGAATGTGTTGCCACTAATTGAGTTTGCCTATAAGATGTGAGACAAAGTTTCGAGATAGGAGACAAAGTTTTCTTGAAGGTTTCACCCTCAAAGGGGATGAATAGATTTGGAGTTAAAAGACAGCTTAGACCCAGAGTTATAAGTCCTTACGAGACATTGCAAAAGATAGGTCCAATAGCGTATAGGTTGGCTTTGCCACCTAGCTTTGGAAATGTGCATAACGCGTTTCACGTGTCACAATTGAGAGGATATATATTTTCGACCCAAACCATGTGGTTTACTAAGAAGAAATGATCTTAGAACCAGACTTGAGTTATGAAGAGAGACCTCAGATGATGCTAAATCATAAAATTCGGCAATTGAGTAATAAGTCGATTGCATTGGATAAGGTCCAATGGAGATATGACAGTTAGAAAGAAGTGGAAAGAGAGCTTGAGGATAAGATGTGAGAGAACTACTCGAAACATTTACAGGAGGTACAAATTTCGGGACGAAATTTATTTTAAGGGGGATGGTATGTAATACCCGGGCTTTTGATGACGTGTTTAGTTGCTTGAGTTTGAGTAATTAGGGTATCCTTTGTTTGATTACTTGTACAGAGATGAGGAGTTATATGAAGTTTTCTTGTTTTTTTTAAAAGATGTTGAGATGTTCTTTTGATGATGTTTGGATGATGTGGGATTTTATATCCGTAATTGAGTTTGAGTATTTGAATAATTCGAGATAATTATTTGAATGAGAACGGTGAACTCGGAAGTGAAATCTGAGTCCGTTAAGACGTTTTTGAAATTTTTGACTTTTTGACGATGAATAGTAAAAATACTGCTATTTCGTCTGTTTGTCGACTTTCAAAATCTTACGTGCACGTCGTCGAGAAATATTCTTAGTTTCTCGATACGAGTCCAATAATGAAAGTTTTTATTTTTGGACGACGAGTGAATAGTAAATCGGGATTTCTCGATAAACGAACCGAGCTCGTTTATCAGAATTTCGAGAACGGGCATGCGTTTTCTATATTTATATAGAATTACGAGTGTAATGAAAGTGAGTAGAGGTTGAGAGGGCGAGTAACAAAGAGTATGGGTTGTTAGTTGTTAAAACGAGACGAGACGAGATATTTAACGACTAACGGGTTAATATCCTAAATATCTAACCTACCCTACCCCTAACCACCCCCAAACCTCCCAAAACCCCTTTCCCCTCACTAACTCACGCTATATCAGCCCACACCACACACACAACTCACATATTCACACACACAACACCTAAAACACACACTACACACGCCATTTTCCATTTAAGCTTGGACGGAGCTTTTGACCTCCGATTTGAGCACCGAGACGAGCGCCGATCATCTTTTCGATCACGTATCTAAGTAGGTAAGATCTTTACCTACATTTTGATGGTTTTATTTTCGATTTTCGTCGACGTCGAAAAACGTCGATTCTCGACTTTATTTTGAAACGACGTCGGATCGTCGTGAAATTTTAGTATGTTGTTCTTGGGTAAATGTTGAGCATGTTTAATGAAGGGAGTAAGAACGGAACGAACCGTAGCTATGAAACCCATGAGGGCAGCCCCGTTTTTCACATATTAGCTTGTCTTTCGATTTTTGTTTGATCGTTTTGACTTGATATTTGTGCTTAGGGGTATGCTAGAATCGATATATATTAAATTCGTATTTTTCCAAGCACGAAAATTGTATAAATTTTTAGAGTATGATTATTTAAATTCGTGAAGTTTGAGACGTTGCATAATGAATATTATTGCGTATATGTGTTCTACGATATCACATGAGCATGCTAATTGATTTACAATTTATGGATGATAATTGTTGAACGAAATTAAAACTGGAATTCTGTCAAAATTTTACAGCAGTTTCAAGCTTATGTTTCGATGAGTTTTCATTGCTTGATGGCTCTGAAATTTTAGTATGTTTATCTATGATATGTGTATTTCTTTGCTGCAAAATTTCATGTCTTTTGGATGATGTTTGATATTTTAAAGATATTTTGAAAAAATCCTTGACAGAATCTGTCAACTGTTGGTAGACTTCACAAAAACGTTTATATCTATTAATCCATGAAGGATTTTGCATAACCGTTTTTTTTAAACGAAACTAGACTTCAATACTTTTCTAAAAACATAATATTTCGATTTTTATGACCTCTGAAACAGAGCAGTTTATTATTTCAAAAATGCCCTGTTCTGCTGTCATATTTTTCCAACAGTAAAAGTGTATGAGTTTCATTGTTTATTTGGCAGATCATATGAACGTTTTCTCTTGTGAAATTTTAACCAAATCTTCAAGGATACCTTTAGTTTTGGCTGATTAAATTTGATGGAATTTTATTAAGGTTTGCCTTGGTTTCTAATGGCCTAAACAAAATTGGCAGAAACTGTCAATCTTTGACAGCCTGCACTAAAAGAGCAATATCTCCAAAAACCTTTAACCTTTTTGGTTAACTACCATTTTTAGAGTGAACTAAACTTCATGGAGTTTTTGAGATCAATTGGTATGAGAGTTTATGATGATTGAGTTGGTTGTTATGAATTTTTAAAGATGACACAAAAACAGCAAAACTTTCTAGAAACAACTTGATTATATTTGTTTTGATGGATGATACGATATGACTAAATGGTGTGAGTTGTGAGAGTTATGATTAACGCACATAAATGTTGGTATCTGACACTCGAACAATTGGTGTCGAGTATAAATGATAGTTTACTGATAAAGAGTTTTGATGATTTTGAATTGTTTGGTTTGCGTTGAAAAGATGTCAAGATATGTTAAGTTTTGAGTCGAGAGACGAGTTCACGTAGTGAGATTCACGCGTTGAAATCTCGTGGCTGACATTATATATGAATAGGTCATGCCGAAATTTTTAGTGAAATTAGAATTTGAGCATAGTCAATTCTTGTTGACCCGTGACTCAAATACATGCCTAATGGAAAGTTTAACTTTCTAATCGGTTAATTAGACGAGATGAGAGCGAATAGATCTGCTAAGAAAGTGGACTTTTCGATGTGTTAAATATTTCTTTTAATTGAAGCGCTGCTAATTATAACATAAGGATGTTATAATTAATGAGTAATGACGAGAGATAATAATTGTTATATTGATTAACAATCAAGAGAGATGAACATTAGAGATACTAATGTTTCATAAAAGAGATTAGATTATTAATCGAGGTTTCTTTTATAACTTCTCACCAATTCTTCATAACGATGAAGGTCCTTTTGGGAAGTAACGACTTGAGGGAGAGAGTGACGTTACTCATTGATACAGAGACACAACGAGGTGGGCATTACTTTTACTATACGTATATAGAGATCCCCTGCGTGTCGTAGGCCTCTTATACGAATGAATGCATGAGATGATCTAACTGTTAATTTCAGTTTCATATATATCAAATGAGTTTAAATGTTACGTTCAAGCAAGTTATTTCATGACAAAATCTTTGAGTTAAAGTTATTTCAACTATTGTCTTGCCATAAAATGTTTCAATTTTAGTATGATATCTATCTGCTTTGGCTTTGCCAATGATGCAATCGAATTCGGGTCCTGAGCAGTTGATAGCTATCCTGCCAGGGCTAGTGTACACCAGTGACCGTGAGTCATCTAGCGGGTTGGCCGGTCAAGTGACCGTGAGAGGTGGCCACCTCTCCGGCACACAGTTTCAGATATGATAGATTACAAAAGAACTTAGTCTGATCAGACGAACTTTAAGAATCACAAATGAACTTAGTAAGCTTGGGCATTTTTAGCGAAAAACTCCCTTGCTGTACTGATTATGATGGCATGACAATTTATAGTTTTGAAGCATGTATTTTTATACCTAGGCATACGTGCCCACTGAGTGCTTTTGTACTCAGCCCTGCATATGTTTTCTAAATGTGCAGGTTGAGCTGATGTGATGATGGTGCTGCAATGAGCGGAGTCTCCAGGGTTGTTAATAAATAGTTAACCTGTCTAGAATATGTCTTCATACATATGTCTAGCTACTTTCCGCTGCAAGATGTTGTTGATGTTATAGTATGTTATGTCATACTTTGAGTCTTAAGAGAATGGTTGCATATGATGTATAACTTGATTAATGATATTAATTAACTTTTATGCAGTCTTTCATAGACTGTTTTCAATTGAGTATTAATGAATAAAAATGACGAGTTTAATTAAGATGAGTAAGTTTTACGGCTATAAATGACGCCCCTTTTCTTCCCCTTCTTCTTTAACCCCATCCCTAGTCGTGGATCACTCGGCCTAACTATCCCTAGTTAGGGCGGGCTGTGACAATTAGCATCACTTAAGAATACAAAGAATTGTCCGTTGGATAAAATGACATCAATCCAGGAAGATATTTTTTGGCATCAAAATAGCATCATTTTTTAGTACCAACTATAAGCAAAGAAAAATAATATCAGATAGCCCAAAAGAATCATCCATGCAACACAACTACAAGTAGAAAAGGGGCTGACCCATTGACAACTTTCATCAGCAACAACAGATACCCCGTACTTGGTTTTTGCAACGTGACTAACATGACCAAAACCCTTCCAATCATCTCTGTGAACTGGCTGTTCAAAAAGAATAGGCATTAATTGCCTCCATTTCTGCCAGAAAAGAGAAGGAAAGTGAGATCTTTCCAAGAATATACGCAGATAGACGAAACATATATTTACTACTAATGTTTATTGGATTTATATAGTAAATTTGTTTAAAAAAATTAATAAGTCTTGGATTTAAATAATAGATTTATATGTGATAAATATAGATAAAATCGAACTTGTTTAGAATTGTGATTGTAGTTGAATTCTTTTATGTTCATTATTATGACAATAATCAACTAAATAAAAAAGATTAGAATAATAATAATAATTAATATGATATTACACTATTGTCCTTAAATAGATTAAGAAATAGGGGCATATTAGGCAAATCAAATTTTGCAAAACAAGGCTCTTTTATAATAGGTATAGATAGATATAGATAAGAGACAAAGACCAAAAAAGTCGAGTAAGAATTTTATTTTTGACTTTGCTCCAATAATCAGACGATGACGCACTAATGCATGACGTATCTCCATATTGTAATACATGATGCTAGATCATTATCTCACAGACTTTTTTCTCATAGTTTTTTTACAATCATAAAATTTGAATAATCTTATCAATATGATTTTAAAAGAAAATCAACACGCTGCATTTGGATCGAGTCAATTAGTTGAACAAAAAATCAGCAGAAGAATGAAATTAAAAGCAGAAACATAACAACCATTGTTGGTTAGAATTCAAGTGGAAGAACAATGCAACTGATATCTCTATGGAAATTCAATTTTCAATTATATACCAATACCAAATATATCAATCATTTGAGCTTTCCAACAGATGTACATGCCTCAAAACTGTGGAACAGAACGATGTTCATGGAGCTTGAGGAGACGGTATAGTCGGGAGCCACTCCAATAGGGCCTTATTGACAAGCTCCGGAACCTCATCGTGTGGGCAGTGCCCCGCCTGTAAGTTTACGAGGGAAGTACCTGGATAAAACTCTTTGATCCGGAGAGCTTTCGCAGGGCCAACCCAAGGATCTAAGTCCCCCCACACCAAGAGCAACGGGCATGACAGTTGGCTCAACACGCTGTCAAGCGTATACTTTCTTTGGTTCGACATGAATCTTGTCATTAGTCTGCAGACACCCACAAACTTAAGGATTTAAACTCCCATCATGGACGGGGACTTATTTTACTCGTTTAACTTCGTACCTGTAGTAAACTTCGCCAGCATTTGGATCATCAGCAGGCCTTGTTATTGAATTGATTAGATAGTCATCAACATTTGTAGAGTTGACATAGACCTGAAACAAATACAAAGTGTAAATTTCATCACATGATGTTAATAGAGAAGAACAAGAATGTTATACATGCGGGGCAGAATAAGATTATTTATACAAGATCAATGAATCTTTTCTTTCTGGTTTCTTGGTGATCATTTTAGATGATAAAGCTCCCAACTTTTATTTGATCTTCAGCAAGAGATCCATCAAGTCCATCGTGTTAATGGGAAAAATACTTGGGACGGTAACTAAATACAGTAAATATAAATTCAATCAACTGAAGAAGATTTTACTGATCAGGAAAGGAAATGCAAATAAGCCCGTTGAAACCAGGAAAGTGCACGTACACTTTTCAAGACAGACTCAACGCGTGCTGGTTGCTTGGCTTGCCAAAACAAAAATCCAAGAACAACACGCTGAAAAACATCCTTCAGTGGCTTCAAAACAAATTTTTGCACGGCATTTTCTTCAGTCTCTGTTGCTGGAGAACTAGCATCTCCAAATTGTCCTGCTGAGTTCAGTAATACAACGCCCTTAACTTGATCCTGCAGTGATGCTGCTGCAACTAAAGCAGTGAATCCTCCTAGACTGAGACAATGATTAGGTGTAGAAGTCAATGATTTTGATTGCACCTCAAAATGAAACGATAAAAAATAATAGAAAAGATAATGTCTCATCAGTAGAAAATAACATAATAACCTCCCAATAGAAAATCTAATTTTTCAAGAAATAAAAGCTTGTCTTTAGCTCGTTATTGATTTGCATAATAGTCATATGGGTCCAAAGAAAATGAGTACAACAACATGAAACATTCATCATAACATCGTGTTAAAATCCAAGTCCTTGTTCAGATGGATGCAAAATATGAACGGCGGGAAATGAGGAAGTCGGGAAGGTACATTTTAAATGGCTTATTACCATGTATATAACTGACAACATTGAACTTCCATATATTGTGAGTTAAAAAAAGCTTATTAGAATATGCTGATCTAAGGAATTCACAGAAGTGGATGCATCAGTAGCATCCCCCCATGCATAAAATGCAATGAAGTAGCAATAGTCGAAGAAGACATGTAATGTTCAACATTTATGCTGCTCCAATTCAAGTAATAATGTTAATGAAAGCCATTAAACTTCATACTGTAAAACTAGTATAAAGTAGACATGACAGCACTAACACTTGCCTGTTTCCAACTAAAACTGCAGGCTCTTTAACTATCTCCTTCACAAAATCCACGACTTGATCTCTCCACACCAGAGCATCATACTCAATAAGCGCCTTCTCGCTCCAGCCAAATCCTAGCAAATCTAGTGCATAGACCTTATAATTTTTAGCCAATTCAGGTATGTTGTACCTAAAGAAATTTTAACAAGCCAGGACATTAGAAAACAAATCTGATATACACTTGTTCTTATCACTATCTGAGATTCTGAATGCTAACCACAGAGCATAAATATAACAATGTGACATATGGCTGCAAGCAAGACATTCAAATAATACTATTCCAGATACAATTCACATTCCACTAACATAGATGGCAAACAAAGGCAACATTTACACGTATTTCTCATTCTTGCTGGTTATATGATGCAATGAAAACAATGTGATCATATCCCCCTTGAAACAATTAGAATTTCAGTTAACAAAAGCCTATGTTAAAATTTAAAGTTCATAGCAGTAGAGCATCAAAGGCAGAGAGGCCAACCTCCAATGAAATGCAGAAGCCCCAAACCCATGAATGAGAACAATGGGCAGCCCCTCTCCTTCCACTACATAATGTATTTTCCTATCTCGCCACGTCCAGTAATTATATCCCTCCGGTTTAAATGGCAATTCCTCCAAACCTAAATCAGAGAAAGCAATCTGACATCATTACACATTAAAAAATAAAATTAAAAATGAAAAAGATCAATTGACAAAATCACGGCATTATCATTAACCATCCAAAAGAAAAAGAATAAGAAAAAGAAAAAGTTTGCCTTTGAGTTTTGTGGGCTCTGCAGCAGCAGTTGTAGCCATTACTGAAGCTCCAGCAGCAACAATTCCTTTAAACACAAAACCTCTCCTACTCAACCCACACCTGCTTCCTTCGCATTATTATAGAAATAACAATGAAAAACAACAAACATGGGCTTCTTCATTAATAAAAAAAAAGATCCAAACTTCAGAGCTTACTCTGACGATCAAGTCTTGGAAAACTCTTTCTTCCCAGCAACCCCAATTTCACAGAACTGGGCAAAGTGGCGCAAGAAGTTGACATGGGATTTCGGCGCAGCGCAGGCCCGACTGCTTGGAAATCGTTTCAGTTTGAGCTGAAGGAATTGATGAAGATTTTGGTGAACTATATAGTTTATCTTTTTTGTATATAAATTAAGGGAGTTTGCGAGTTGATTTCGACATTGAGTGGCTGTAGCGCGTTATTAATGTTGTGGCACCTATGAATTACAAGTAACGCCTTTGTCCTCCGAAGAATTTTTTTTGTAAGAAACGATCGTTTTTTGGGCTAATTCAGGGAATATGACATGACACGCCTCCAATGTTATTGAATAAAACACAAGCACAACTTATACTCCCCCGGCCTTATTAATAATGTCCCACATTTTCATTACTACTTTTAAACATGAATATTAAGGAGTGTTAGAAACTGAGATCGCTGTTGTGGCTCTGTCGATTTGGGTCTGCCGAGCTGATGCTGGATGCTCTGGCTCTGCCGATCTGGGTCTGCCAGGCTGATGCTGGCTGCTCTGGATCTGCTGAGCTGATGCTGGCTGCTCTGACTCTGGCGATCTGGTGTTGGCTGCTCTGGTGTTGTCTGCTCTGGCTTTTTTGCTCTGGAGTTGGCTGCTCTGGCTCTGCTTCTCTGCTCTACCAAGCTGGTTTTAGAAAGAAAAAACAAACAAACAAGAAAAGACGTCGAGTCGAGATGAAACTCTTCCGGCAAGAAGATTATCGCCCCGGTAGTGCTAACGGTGTTGGCGAATCTTCCCCAAAGGTAAAACGGCGACGTCTCGTTAGAAGTAGCACCACAATCTGACGAGCTCCGGCGAACAGAATAGGATCAAGAACTGAGCAATATGCAGTGAGAGTGAGTGAGGAAATGCAAAGTTTCATATATCCAAAGTCATGCCTCTAGACTTCTATTTATAGGCATCTCAACACTCATGAGGGAGATTAAATCCTCAATGAAGAGAATTAAAACCAAAAATTCTGTGCCCGTCCGATCGTCGGCAGCGCGCGCGAGGCCAAGGCCTTTATCCAAGCCCACTAGTAAGCCCACAAGTTATTAGCTCCATGAGCATTGCTATTCTTATACAAGAGTATACTTCTCTTGTTTTCCAATGTGGGATAACACTTCCAAGTGTTATTCCCTACTCAACATCCAAACTTTGATATACAATATCTCACTCACCGGAAATCGGTTTTGAGACTTCAAGTATACCACGTTCATCTACTCGAGATGTAGATTAACATCTAATAATTATTTCAATTAAATAATAAATATTTAATTAAATAATTAATTTCAGAAATGGTCTAAAACCATATTTCCAACAAGGAGTAGATTGATGAAAATTATTTAAATATTAAATATAAAGATAGAATATATTGCCCAAAAAAAAAAAATAGAACATTACTATTAAGACGACCTAGAAAGGAAAGTGGGACACTACTATTGAGACGAAGGGAGTAACTAATAGAAGAAGTTTAGACGTGCATTTGTTGGCCACGCGATAGAGTGATTAATGTTTAAGATCAAAGATTTTGAATTTCATTCTATCATAACACAATCTTTAATTTTTTTTTATTTAAAGTAATCGATTAATGATTAAGAATTTAAATAATTATTTAGAGTTTTGCCTTTAATTTTTTTTATTTAAAGCAATCGATTAATAATTAAGAATTTAAGAAAGGGCAAATGGTTTTTAATACCCACTTTTATAATACATCTATCAAATCTACCCACCTATATAAAACATCTATGAAAAATACCCACTTCATAGTGAAATACCATTTCTACCCTTATACTTAATTTCTCTTTATTTCCCATCTTTTGCCTAATTAAGCTTGACTAGTATATCGGCTGGAAACTTTCCTCGTGCCCGATAGGTTACTTCGGTAAACTGGGTCTGGACTGTGAGACAACGCCACGTACTGTTAAGTAAAAAATGATTAAAATTGGTAATTGTTCAAATTGATCCCGCGCTTCTCAAAATGGTATCAGAGCGGGTTTTTATAGAGGAATTATATTATTTTTAATTTATTTTATGATTAACCCATATGGGAGGAGACTCCATTAGAAAATATGGATCCGGACGAATGTCCGAGATGTATTGTGTACAGGAAATCTCTTCAAGATTTGGAGAGAGAAACGACTCGTCTTATAGACGATCTCAACTGGAATAATCGAGCCCTCGTGACGAATATTCGGCGAGGAGAAGATGCAGAAATTATTCGTGATAT
The DNA here is from genome assembly GCF_028751815.1 of Salvia miltiorrhiza. NCBI lineage: Eukaryota > Viridiplantae > Streptophyta > Magnoliopsida > Lamiales > Lamiaceae > Salvia > Salvia miltiorrhiza. The sequence continues at coordinate 85,772 of NW_026651550.1, forward strand.
CATCACGGGTATCCAATCATACCATGAGACTCTCATGGGAATCGTCGGGATAAGAACGGCGATTGAACGAACCAGAGACGAGGCCCATCAGTCCCACGATTGATGGAACCAAAAGACAAGGCGGGAGTAGCTTTTCCAGGCTACCAAAAGATCGAGCCAAGTTCTTCCGACAACGTCAACTTGCGGGAGATCCAAAAGACGGTGGAATATTATGGCGTCAAGCTATACGATCTACCGATGGAGCTGAGCAGAATATCACTCAAACAAGAGGAAATATTAACCCTCTTGTGTGATATCCAGAAAAGAATGAAGGAGATCGAAAGGCGAAAACCATGTTCCGGGAAAATTCGGAAGCAATGGTCCAACGACCCGACGAATCCCCCTATATTTGATGCAGCACCCCAGGAGTTGCAGCCAAAGGATATAATCCGAATCATGAAAGGCAAATATCATGAATAGCCTTGACAGAATCGGATTAGAAGATCTACAGGAGTTAGCAGAATCTTTTGCTAACCTCAATATGGTTGATCTAAAGATGAACCAAGGAGATGAGGTGCCCAAAACCGAGCCTCAAGAAGAAAGTTCGTCAAAAAGGGGTGGAGCTTCAGACGATGCAAGCCACTACCAACGAACCAAAAGACGCAGGCCACAGATGCGGGATACTCCTGTAGGGAAGGCCACACTTGAACCAATCCATCCATATGGATTGATTCTCAACCTCGACGAAGCCAGTTTCAAAGATTGGGAGGATCTCATCGATGAGTGGGCTTCAGCTTTGAATATCGTAGTCACCACAATTGAGTACGATAAAAAGGAGTTTGCCAAAATCTTCGAAGCAAGTCTGGCAGGAATGGCAAAACAATACTGGGATAAAATTGAAATCTCAGCAAGGGAAGAACTGTTTAATAGCACAAAACCTTATGAAATCATTAAGGAGGCTACTAAACAGATCAAAATCCATTTCTTGGGAATGGGTTTTTTCGAAGGATCTGCAGAAGAGAAGCGCAAGAAGTATCATCAGGCACTCTACAATCTTCGATTAATGGTGCTAGAGCCAAAAGCTCTTGATGAATTTCTACGCCTTTATACCCTATATGTTCATATGGGGGTAGTTGATGATACAACCGCCAAGGACCTCTTTTTCACAAAGTTTCCAAGTCCATGGAGGGAGATGCTCATCAACGAATACGTATCACCGGGAGAATATCCCCTTGATAGTGCCTCAAGAAGGATGTCTTATGTCCACAAGAAGCTGTCCGAATGGTGCCAGAAGGCAGCAGACTTAAGGAATCTCAAGAAATTGAGAAGACTCAACAAGAAGTCCCCATTGATGTGCGACAACATTGATCTTCCAACAGAGATTGGTGCTGAGTTGCTGTATCAAAGGAGGAGCCGAAAGAAACATAGGTATCAACCCTATGAAAGAAAGACCAGAAGGAGTTCTTGGAAGCCAAGAACTATGTGGACCAGACAAAAGGCACGCTCCTACAAATCAGGCCAACGGAGCGGACCATCAAGAAACCGATTCTCAAATCAAAAGAGAATCCCGACGAGAAAAACTTTCAGGCGCACTCAAGCCAAAGCAAATGAAAGTTTTAAGGATTGCAACTGCTGGTCGTGCGGTGCACAGGGGCATATTTCAACCAATTGCCCAGATAACGAGAAAAGGCAGATAAGGAGATTCGAATCCACACCGGATATCGAAGACGCAATCTACCAACAGAAATTGATACCCGTGTATCAATTTGAAGATATATCCTCTGATGAGAGTATATATGAGCAAGAAGAAGTCTTTAGTTCTGAAGATTCGGGAATGTCCGATGGATCAACCGGAGACGAGTCAGACTAAAGAGGAACACGAGGTCCACCACACCCAGAAGGAGGATCAGAATGGATTTACTAGCCATTTTCTGATTCCACAGGAAGAAGTGGTGAAGAAGCTCGTAAGAAAACTCAACCGGGAAACTGGAGAGGTACAAACATACCAAGGGTTTTCCAATGGAAGATTGAATCGAGTTTTTAATAGCTTGATTCCATCCAAGAGGAAGCATCATGTCTATTTTGGTGTCACAAACCGAGAAATGGCGCTTCCGATGGAGATTACAAGTAATCAGGTGGAGATCCAGCTGGTTCCTGCTGAAGATATTAGGCAGGATCTCAAGAAAATGAAGCCAGAAGTCGCAAGTACGATGAAATGGATTCATATTGGAGCAATTCAGTTGGTGATCAAATCATCCCTATCCCCTGGGACAGACCAACCAATTGATGTCGCACTTTGCGACAAAAGAATCAGAGATACTAGAGCATCAGTTCTGGGAGCCTTTTCAGGCAATCTCTATGCCAAGACGATTATAACCGAGTTCTATCCACAGATCGCTTATAATCTACAGGATTCATCCTTCAGCAGAGCCCTGACCCTCTATCAGGACTACAAAAAGAAGGAGCTGTTGACAGATGGGAATAGGCCATACTCACTGACTTATCAAGTCTCGTATGCCCTATCAAATTCTCATCACACGGAATTATTTCTGGGAAAAGAATTTATTGAGATTCCAGAAATATTCAAGGAGGTAGCCAAGGCAGTCAAACCAAACCGAGTGGAGATTCCTCAGATCGGAGAAATCGACATCGATATTGGAGACAAGACGGTGCTAAGCCATACTCAAAGTCTCAGACTGGGAGCACCGAGGCTATCATTCCAGGGAAATAGACTGACTTCAGGGTCTATTACAAGAAGTTTCTCTCAATCATATGAGAGAATGGCGATCCAGGAAACACCAGCTCCAGACATGAGGGTTAAACTCAAATGTCCCGAAGGATGGAGACAAGTTTCCACAAAATTTGATACAACAAGCAGGGAAAATCAGTTTCCTTGTAGTTCGTTGTATTATTTGGCAAATCCAGGTGACAACCGATACATCGGAACTCTGGAGGTCGGAGGTTTTGAAATCCAGACCGAAGGCCAAGCCGGACAAGAAGCAGATGTCCTGATCTTAGGACGAGATTTCCTTGACAAATATAAACCATGGTCATGGAAATCAGGAAGAATGGAGATCACAATCGGGCGTCAAAGGTTGATGATCTAATGACAAGTCCATTCTCAATATACATCTCTGTTGGGATGTTATACGAGAAATTCAAAGCAGAATATTTTGCTGCTTATGTGGATTCGGGAGCAGGAATCTGTACAGCAAAACGAGGAGTCTTTCCAGCAGAAGTAGAAGAAGATCTACCTCGAATTGCAGGAAGGGATTTCTCCAAAAAGATTTTGCTCCTATCAAAGGGAGTAAAGCAAACGGAAATATTGATCGGCGGAGCAGGACAGACACCTTGGTACAAGGTCAAAACTCCACCTATTTATTTCCATGATACCGGAGCGGATATATTATTGGGAAATAATTTTCTGCAAAGCTTCAAGAAATTTATACAAGACAATGAAGCCAGGAGGCTTGTGTTCACAACCAACTGTGACCACAAAATCATTGTGCAAAGGCTCAAAGGAGCTTTTCATCGTTCGATGCCAATCAACTTTCGCAGCAAGCGTGGTGATGATGGCAGACTCCGGAGACCTCAAATGAAGGATCAAAGGAGATTCGGAGAAGTTTTGCTCAAATGCAGAACTGAGGGATTCCCAAATCTCTCCGAGGAAGAAACTCAAATCCTCAAGGCATCCCTGATATCACACAAAGATATTAAGGAAGAAGAACAGGTGTCCATAGCCGACGTCAAAAGGAGAATCCAGAAGTGTTACCACGAGGATCCTTTGGCATGGTGGGACAAGAACCAGCTCAAAGCTACCCTGAAAGTTAAAACTGGAAAGGAGCATGAGTTTGTAAGATTCAGACCTATCCTGATGAACACTCAAGATCAACAGGATATGAGGAGCATAATCAAGGAACATCTTGATTTAAAGCTAATCGAACCAGGGAAGTCGCCTTACAGCAGTCCTGGATTTCTGGTAAGAAATCATGGGGAGATCAAGCGAGGAAAACCAAGATTGGTCATTAATTATAAAGGAATTAATGACATTCTTGAGTTTGACGGATATTTTATCCCAAGCAGAGAACACCTCATCAACTGCATCAGAAGTGCAAAGGTATTCTCAAAGTTCGATTGCAAATCAGGTTTCTACCAGATTCGCATGGAGGAAAGAAGTAAGAAGTTCACAGCCTTCTCAACTCCACAAGGACATTATGTCTGGAATGTCATGCCAATGGGGTTAGCCAACGCGCCTCAGATATTCCAAAGGAAGATGGATAATCTCTTCAAAGATTATTCTTCGTTTATGTTTGTTTACATTGATGACATCCTTATTGCATCAAAAAACATTCATGAACATGTCAGACATCTGGAGATCTTTGCAGATGTTTGTCAACAAGAAGGACTAGTGCTGTCAGAAAAGAAGGCAGTCATAGCCACCCAGAAGATGGAATTTCTGGGGATCGAGATCGATGAATCTGGGATAATTCTACAAGATCATATTGTGGAAAAAGTCCAGGGATTTCCAGAGGATCTCAAGGAAAAGAAGCAGCTCCAAAGCTTTCTCGGAGTTGTTAACTTTGCAGGAATGTTTATCAAAAATCTTGCAGAGCACCGGAAAATCTTCAGTCCTTTACTAAAGAAAGATGTTCCATTTATTTGGAAGGAGGAACATCGGGAGGGTATGAAGAAGTTAAAAGAGATTTGTAAAAATCTCCCAAAACTTTCAATACCACAAGACGAGGATGACTTGGTCCTCTACACCGACGCGAGTGATTTCTGGTGGGCAGCAGTGCTTACAAAGATCACCCCTTTCGGAGAAGAACCTTGCAGATACTGTAGCGGTCTTTTCTCCGACGACGAAGCTGTGCGATGGCACATCAACGAGAAGGAATTCTTTGCAGTGCGAAAGGCGTTTAAAAAATGGCCGCTTTTCTTACTTGCCAAGAAATTTGTTTTGAAAGTAGATAACACTAACGTTAAAGCTTTCTTAACAAAAAAGATTGAATCTAAGCCTGAAAAATCTAGATTGCTTAGATGGCAAGCCGAATGTCAATATTATGATTATGATATTGTCGTTTTGAAATCTGATCAGAATGTTCTTGCAGATTTCCTTACAAGGGATGGAGCTCCCTGAAGCGGAGGCCATCGAGGCAATACATGGGCAGCTCTTTGAAAGTCTAGAGCTGCTACAACAAGAGTGGCACAGATGTGTGCTGCATACTAAACAAGCAGGAAAGATACAAGCGGCTGACGAAGCCAAAGTATCTAGCCAAATTGATGTCTGTTTCATGAAGATGTTCAATCTTCAGGAAGCAACTGAAAAGCCGCTCTTGCGCGCAGTCCGTGAAAATCGGGCTAAAGCAATGCTTTCCGTACAGGGCGGATTACCTGTAGCAGGGGATTCAAGTACCCCTAGCCCAAGTCCTGAGAGAATGGCTTCACAGCCGGACGCTCGAGGAAAAGATGTTGTTAAGGGGTCACTCCCTGAATCAACATGTCAACCCTCCACCTCTGGGGTAAAAGAGGGAGAGATCAGCCTTAGGCCCATGACAGGCCAAGTTAAGGTTGATACTAATCTTATTATTTCTTCTCCTTCTTGGCAGAATTATCAAGACAGGTGGGAGAAACTTCTTACGAGAAGGGGCATTAATCCGGGAAATTGTCGGGTTGATGTTGCAGGAAAATATCCAAGGGTTTGGTTCACGCCAGGAGCCAATCCAAACGATGTTAAAGAATGGTATGAATTTGGGGCATTAGCTTCAGTTTATACCACTTCCCCGGCATTCACCGAAATCAAGGGTCTACCCAAATGGATCCAGAAAACGGTGTTCGACGCATGGGAGAACAACGAGTCCCTCAAAAGGGGAGACGTTCTGGAATTGTACTTCTTCAGTGCAGCTCCAGAGCCAGTTGGCAAAGGAGTCTACGAAGCCTTCCATTTCATCAAGCTTCGGAGACCAGATACAGGAGCCTTGAACCGGATCAAAGTTCCTGAGTTTAATGCCGCAATCGTCTCAACATTTACGGAGGATCAAATCTCCACGAGACGAGCATGGGGTCTTTGGGTCTGTCTTACAGAGATGGACAAAATGAAGTCCAGATTCAAGTTCTTTCAGAGCTCAGATCTGGGAACGTTCCTGGTCAATACAATGACAGGAACCACAACCCAGTTTGCTGAAAATTCTTTCGAGAATAAGAGGCAAACTATTTGGGGAAACAAGATCGCGGGGAGCAAAGAGACTCGTCGCAAATTCTGCAATATGGCTCATGTTAGCCATTGGATCGAGAGAATCTGCGACCAATGTTCGTCGCAGAAGGAGCCAGAATTCGGCAAAGGTTTCCTCCCGAAACCTGATAGAAGAAGGTTCCGGTCTGATGAACATGACGAACGTCAGACACCAAAGGGAAGAACACCTCGGGCACCAAAAAAGTAAGGTGGCCGACAAAGCAGAGTGAATCATGTGATTCACAGCAAGGATCGCACCCACAAAAGAAACGACAAAAGTGGGTGGAAGAACAGGAGGACCACTCACCAAAAGCTTCAGGACAAAAGTGAGTGGAAGGAAAAGTAGCCGGCCCCTACCAGCATTATCACAAGACGATAAGGCGAGGGTCCAGCACCATGTGATGCCACTAACAAGTGTCGGCAATCAAGGCCGACAAAAGAAGGTGGATGTCATATTCAAGCAAGCTGGCCACGAGGAAGGAATCCGAGGCCAACAACCAAGCAATAATAGAGGGGTTCAAACCTCTATATAAACACAAGTGCTGGAGAGAAGAGAGCATCCGAAAATTCACAACAATTTCACACACCACTTCCTCTCTCTAGAATTCTCTTTGTAATTTTAATTATTGTTTTCAAAGTTTTAGTTTTTAGTTTTTTTTTATTTTATGTACACAAGTATTAGCTACTATGAGTAGCTAAACAAGTTAGTCTCCTCCTTTGGGGAATATTTTATGAAATAAATTAAATTTTATATAATTCCTCTATAAACACTTAGTTTTTGTCCAACTATTCCGGTTTAGTATAAATATTTTCTTTTCATTTTTCAACAAAAATATTAGACGTCGAGACACAGTGAAGGAGGGAAACTGATTCCTGAAGGTGACCATTCGGCGAAAGCCGGAACACAGTGAAGGGAGAAGGTTGCAACCATCACTTGCGAGTGTGTGGTTGGACGAAGGCCGAGGAGGCAAGAAGTCCGTAAAACGCGATAAAAGCTCCGGAAGGTGACCAGTCGACGAAAGGTATACTGTTGATTTATGATTTGAATTATTTAGAAGTTGTACGGAAGCATGTTGGGCCTGATTATGTCTTAAATAGAATTTTGATAATTTGAACATGAAATGGTTTTAGGATGGATTTGTTGAGAATTGGTTGAGGGGTAGTTTGGTCATTAATTATGAGTTGGAGATGGTTGATATGTGTTTTGTGAAAGTGGGTATTTTTGATAGATGAGTTATGAAGGTGGGTATTTTAAATTTTGACCCTTTAAGAAATCTATTAGAATCCCGTGTACGTTACACGCATTATTTAAGGTGGATTTAATATTGTCAATCTATCTATCAAAAAAAAAAAGAAAAAGAGCTTAAAACATTAATGATTAAGAATTAAGCAATCGATTAGATTTTCGTGTACACATTTTTTCAGTATAAACATTAAACACACATGCTTAGATGTGTTAGCTGTTCTATTTCAATTTAAAAAATATCGAGAAAAGTATTGTAATCTATCGAAGAAATGTAGGTTATGATTGTAATCGACTAGAATGATTATGATTAGTGTCAAATTGTCGGTACCCGATGATATATCCACATATTTATATTCTTGAAAACCTTAATTTCATATTTTATGTAACAATATATATTTTAGTAGTACCTTCAAAACTTAGTTTCCCTCTTAAAAAAGCTTCGAAGATACTTCAATTTTTTATTTTATTTTTTCAAATAGTAGATTTTGAGTGAGACCTATTTTATTCGAGAGATTAATCTGACTCGACCCAACCCTTTATTTGATAAGAAAAGAGTAGGCAAGGGCACGAGGGCGGATCTGAGGATGTGTCGGCGAATAAGTGGCAAACAACGGTACGGACATGGTGTAGGGGGCGTGCTAACTGAAAGGAGAGGCGGCACGGGTGTAGGGCTTGGGGCGCGCCGACGGGAAGGTAAGGTGGGCACGGCCGCGGCAAAGGACACGACGACAATGTGAATGGTGGAGGCAAAAACTTGTACTTATTTGATCAAGTAATTATTGTCGTAAGAAAAGTAATTATTGATATGAAAAAATGTAGCGTTTTAAAATATGAATAATTCAAAATAATTATTGTTGTGATAAAAATGAATAATCAAAATGAAGAAAATTAATGTTTGTGAAGCGTAATTTTCTTTTATAGCAATTGTTATTTCATGTTTCTATTCACAATAAATCGTACATTTATTTACTCAAACTCGACCCGCGTCGTGCCCTTATCGTACATTTAGATATAGTTCACTTTTAAAATTTAAATTACATTAAAATTTTCTTTTATTAGAATAATCTTATTTAATGTATGTGAAGATAATATGTAGAATAGTAAATAAGGGCAAAACAAAATAATTATACTATAGGCATGTGAATTTTAGAAGATAGTTATTGATTTTAATTTTATTTAATTTGAAAATCTTATGGAATATATCAATCTTAATATTTGACTTGCTACCAAATAAATTGATCTTTATCTTTGAGATATGGTAATATCTTTATCAATAATATATCATATTTAATTTTAGATTTCATACGATTTCAAAACTAAATAAAATATAAAATCAATAAAATATCTTCTAAAATCTGCATGCCTACAAATGCCCCCTCAAGATTTGTTCATAGACGACTTTATAAACATTTTATACACGTGTCAAGGAGTATTCAACTTGGATGTTTCTTTTAGATAGTTTTTGCTTGTGTCTAGGAGCTTAATTAATAGTTTAGACTTTTATTAGGGAACATCTTATAGGTTTCATTAGGGCTGTAAACGAGCCAAGCTACTCGTGAGCTATTCGACGCTCGACTCGATAAAAGCTTGATCGGTAATTTAGTGAACAACTCGTTTAGTTAAACGAGTCAAGCTTGAGCATGACGATACTCGACTCGTTAGCTTGTGAACAAGCTCGTTAAATGATTTATCGTAAAAATATAAGATTATTAATCAAATATCTTATATTTTATACTATAATTAGTAGTATTTGGATTAAGTATCTAATTAACACCATTTATTTACAAGAAAATAGTAAATATATTACATTGTTGTGAATAAAATAACTAATATACTTGAAAAATAACTTATGTATTAGGAAAATAACTAAAGTTTTAAATAAAAATTTAAATTTAAAAAGCTCAATTAGGCTCGGCACTGTATTTATCTCGATTAAAGCTCGATCGATAATTAAGCGAGCAACTCGATTAACTAAACGAGAAAAGCTTGAGCAAGACATTATTCGGCTCGGCTCGACTCGATTACACCCCTAGGTTTAATCATATATTAGAAGATGGACTCGTGACTAAATACACATTCTTGTTCTCTTCTTCTTTAATTGATGATTCTTCATAGAAATTGCTCCCACCATTAATTTGTTGCTCGACTTTCATCAAAGTTGTGAGGCTCTTACATAGACAGTTCTTCAACACCATTTGCAATCATATTTAACTCCATATCATGTGCTCTAGTAGCTAATTCTTCAAAAGTTTTTGGTTGAATTCTTTTCAAGATGTATCGAAGACTCTAATGCATGCCTTAAATGCACATTTCAATTGCTAAAGTTTCTGACAGTTGATCTTTGCAATTTAAACTCAAGTTCTTCCAATGATCGATGTAGTTAGGTTATTCTTTCCATTGACTTGACTTTGTAAGTTCAACTAAGCTTACTGTTGTTCGAGTGCTGTAGAAGTAATTGAGAAATTCTTTTTCCAATTGCCCCCAACTATCAATAGAATTTGGCTCCAAATCAGTAATACCAATCAAATGCATTGTCTTTCAAGGAATGGACGAATTGCTTCACCAAATAATCTTCATAAGTTCCAGTATCATTGCATGTCTCCACAAAATGAGCCACATGTTGCTTTGAATTTCTTTGCCATCAAATTATTGAAACTTTGGAGGCTAATAGCTTATTGATATCTTCAATACGTCAATCCTTGTTGTATATGACTTGTTATAAGTCTTGAATGATTTCGGGGTCCCTTCAAACTCATCTTTGATTAAACTCGTGATGAATTCTTTGAGTTGATTGACATGTATTAAACCATCAGAAGAGATTTCAAGTTGTTTAATTGCAAACTTTTCACTTTCGCATGTCTTTGGCTTCATGGGTATCTCGAATTCTTGTTTATCCTTCGCTTGCTCGTCATTTATATCAACAATCTTTATTTTCTCTAACTTTGCTATTTTGACATCTTGTTCATGCATCTTTTTGCCAAGTCCTTCAACAAGCTTCAATTTGCAACTTGATCTTCTAGAGTTGTAGACATCTTGATACTTGATGGAGTTAATGAAGAGATGAGAGGTAGAGATTGTCCTACCGGTCGTGCCAAAATTTGTAAATACAAAATTATGTATTTAATTTAATAAATACAAAATTGTGTACAACTTCAATATTTGTAGATTAAATGTATTTGTGCGGGTGTTATCTCTATTTGATCATCCGATTATTCTTTTCAAGTTGATTATTGGATGATCTTTGAGCGGTCCTTGAGATTTGTTGGAGAAATATGCCTCCGATTTTATTGGACTTGATTTTTGAGCTTTACGACGTTGATGCAGAGGGCCTATGCCTTTAGTCTTGAATGAACGTTGGGTTTGACTTGAGCTTTGGGCTCTATAACATTGATGCAAAGAGCCTACGCCTTATTTTTGGATCGAACGTTAGACTTGATTTGAGCTTTAGGCTATTTCCACGAAGAACGCCTTGAACCTTGATGGGATACCTTAAATATTGGAGAGAAGCGTTGTAGAGAATTCTCCCCCAACTCTTGAGCTCTTCAATTATGATTTGGTGTGTATAATTATGAACTTCATACATCTCATATTTATAGTTATAGAAAAATCTAATTAATGATTTTTTTTGGGTTGGGCTTTTAAGCCTGAACCCGCCTAAGACTGAGGTGACACGATCTTATTGGATTATCTTGATTTATTTTCTTTTATGTAGATTTTGACACATTTCAGCTTCTAATTGACCAATAAATTCGCATAATTAAATATCAATTATATATCTATTTAATCTAGAATTTGTATTTAATTTTTTCCATAATATAAAATAAAATATACAATTTAGTATTTAGTTTATAATTTCACATGACATGATTTAATAAGCTATAAAACTTTATAGGAAAGAGTGACACAAGTTTGAAGACGAGGATATTGAGTGTACTGAGAGTGATGAAAATAGTATTATAGTTAGTGTTGTGTTGTTTTAATTTATACTGGGAGTAATGAAAAGGTAAAAAAAATAAAGATTTGTAAACGGTTTAATAATATTAATTATATTTTCTTAATATATGTAAAAAAAATCAATAAAAACTACTCCATTCGTCCCATGTATTCTATTTTGGGTCATCCCACTATAAGTGGTATGTTTTTATAAATGAAAAAAATTTAACTCTTAAAAAAATGTAGGCCCTATCACTTTTAATCAATTTATATATTTTTCTTAATTTTTGTGTCAGAAAGTTTTGAGTCACTTCTAATGGAACTGAGCCACTTCTAATGGAACGAGGGTGTATCAAAGTAAGATAGATGGAGTAATAATTTATGAGGTAAACATCGTTGCAAAGCCAATATTAAACTAATCAAAATAGTAAAACAAAGGGATAAGATTCTTACATATTGAGGTACATGCATACCAATTAGTACAATTACCATGTCATGTCTAATCAAGGCCAACTGATAGAAACCAATTTAATTGATGGATGGAAGATGATTAAATCAATATCTCGAATCCCTCCATATAAAGTAGAATTAATAGGAATCATCTGCATATTCCCCCAATTAAAATAGAAATTGGAAATAGCAAGTGAAAAAAAAGAAGACAAATAGTGTATGAGGGACAAGCATTATTTTCACGAGGAAAAGGAGTGAATCCAGACAGAGAAAATCTAGACAGAGAATATCTAGAGATACTTATTTCTAAGATTAGACCCAAAAAAGAAAAAAAGAGAGAGAAATAGAAAAAAGTTTCAATTGAATGAGTCGGTAATCGGTAATCTCTGATCTCTCCCCCTTTCCACCACTCTCAACTCGTGTCGTGAACAGTGAACCCAAAATTCCAAGATTCACAGGCAAAACCCCATCATCAAGTGAAGACCATGTCGTCGTCAACTCCACCTCCATCCCACAACCATAAGCCCTCAAATGAAACCCAAAATCAAGAATCAGAGATGAAGAAACCAAGTTTCTTGCACCCCCAGAAACCCACGTGGGTGCTCCCTTACAAAACCCCATTTCTGAAGAGCCTCTACACCATCGGCAAGAAGCTGGGGCAGGGGCAGTTCGGGATCACCTTCCTCTGCACCGAGAAATCCAGCGGCACCGATTACGCCTGCAAGTCGATTCCCAAGAAGAAGCTGATTTGCAAGGAGGATTACGAGGATGTGTGGAGGGAGATTCAGATAATGCACCATTTGTCGGAGCATCCGAATGTGGTGAGGATAAAGGGCACCTACGAGGATGCGCTGTTTGTGCACATAGTGATGGAGCTGTGTGCGGGCGGGGAGCTCTTTGATAGGATCGTGCTCAAGGGCCATTACAGCGAGAAGGAGGCCGCCAAGCTCATCAAGACCATTGTCGGAGTCGTGCAGAGTTGCCACTCCTTGGGGGTTATGCACAGGGATTTGAAGCCCGAGAATTTCTTGTTTATCAGTGCTGATGAGGATGCTGCTCTCAAGGCTACTGATTTTGGCCTCTCTGTCTTCTACAAACCAGGTTTCTTCATATCTTCTTTTCTACTCGATACTTAATTTTGAGTTGTGATGTGCCTTTCTTGGATTAGACTTTGTGCACTTGGGGCTTTATTTGTATCTCTCGTTGATCTTGATTTTGGTGTATCATCTTGAGTTGTTGCGTTGTTGCAGACCGCTGTTTCGAATAACAGATTTTGATTTCATGACATTTTATCATGATAATTCGCTAGCTTCATTTACTTGGTTTGCACAAGTCATGTAAGTATTTCGGATGCCCACTCATTCATCCTGCACTTCATGATTTTCTGTTCAACTTCTTGTTTCTATCCGTGTTTCATATGTCAACTCTGGTTGATGTAATTCGAAGGTATTTTGCATTTCTGTCACTATCCTTTCCAAAATTACAGGAAGAAAAACAAAATCCAAAGTAAAATAAAATTGTTAAAGAAGTAGAGCTATAGATGAACCTTAGGCAAATTTTTGCGGTTGCTGCTTTAGATTCCTTAAGTATAGCTTATGGAGTTGGGAATTCAAATCCTTTATATTCATGATTTCGTATAGCATTATATCCTTCGTCGAAAATTCATAGGTGTAGGTTTTATAAAATATAACGAATAAATGATCCTATCAGTTTAATAGATTATGTGTTGCTGAAGGCTGTTTCTGATCCCCATGGCTTGTATAATATGCTAATTATGTTGGCTGAATGAAATTTTCTCCTTGTCTATATATCCAGGACTTATGATATCTTTTTAATACGCATTCATTTGTTCTTATTAGCTGACCTTTTATATCATATTATCATATTTGCAGATGAAACTTTCTGTGATGTTGTGGGAAGTCCTTATTATGTTGCACCAGAGGTTCTGCGCAAGCATTATGGACCTGAGGCAGACGTATGGAGTGCCGGAGTTATTTTATATATTTTACTCAGTGGTGTACCACCTTTCTGGGCTGGTACTTCTTTTCCCTCCCAACTTCATTGCTACTCTGGAATCTAATTAAGATGCAGTTTCTATTACAGTGCCTAAGAGCTCTAGTGCTGTTTCTTTTGTCCTTTTTACTCCAGAAACTGAGATGGGAATTTTCCGTCAGATATTAAGGGGGAAACTAGATTTTGATTCCGAGCCATGGCCTGCGATTTCGGGTTTTGCCAAGGATTTGATAAGAAAGATGCTCGATAGAAACCCAAAGACAAGGCTAACTGCATATGAAGTTCTGTGTAAGCAACCTTCCCACAGTTTGGGACTATTGAACTTTGTGGTTCACTAAAATGACATTACCTTTGTAATTCTCTTTTTTTGTCAGGCCATCCTTGGATTGTCGATGATACAATGGCTCCTGATAAGCCTCTTGATTCTGCTGTTTTGTCACGCCTAAAGCAGTTTTCTGCAATGAACAAACTTAAGAAGATGGCTTTACGTGTAAGGATTTTTATCGGTGCTCTATTGATTTTCTAGTTTGCATCATTATCCTACAAATTCCGTTGTGTCCCTGCAATCAGTCAATATTATTACTTTTATCTTTGTGTTTAGAATGCTTTAGTAGCACATGCAATGTTGCTTTGCTTTTATGTGTAGCCAAATCTCATACACACTACGTGCCAAAAATCCCTCGGGCAAATAATGTGTGCCAATAATTCTCTTACAGCTTCCAAGAGCAGATCTGTTATACTTTCTGAATTTTGATGCCTAATACTATTTGTTACACGAAAGTCATCGGAGGATCAAAGCCAGTATAGAGTTTGCACTTTCCTCATGGTCCCTTCACCTTCTATTTTACTAGCCTTTCTGAATAATCTCATGATTCATGAACTTCCCATCTCAAGCAAAAGAAGGAAGTAACTTTACTGGGCCAATTTCGCAGTGATGTTTTTGCACTTCTATTACTTTTAGATATACACTCCATTCTAATCTTGTTATCCATAAACTTGCAGCATCACTGGATAAGCCTTCATTGTTTTGTAGGTAATAGCGGAGAGATTATCTGAGGAGGAAATCGGTGGCCTCAGAGAACTGTTCAGAATGATAGATACAGACGATAGTGGAACCATAACCTTCGATGAACTCAAAGAGGGTCTAAAGCGAGTTGGTTCTGAGCTGATGGAGTCTGAAATTAAAGACCTTATGGAGGCGGTAGGAACCTAAACTGACTGATCTAAATCACATGGATGAGTTTAGCTTTCTTCAATCATCTTCTCATATATTGCTTTCCATATGCCTACAGGCTGACATTGATAACAGTGGAACGATAGATTACGGGGAGTTTCTTGCAGCTACTGTACACTTGAACAAGTTAGAAAGAGAGGAGAATCTGCTTTCAGCTTTCTCCTTCTTTGATAAAGATGGCAGTGGTTACATAACCATCGATGAGCTTCAACAAGCCTGCAAAGAATTTGGTCTGAGCGAACTTAATCTTGATGAGATGATCAGGGAGATTGATCAAGACAACGTAAGTTGCAAAGAGTTTGATTTTCGTTAGTAGACTCTCTGAAATTGTTTAGTTTATCACACTGATTATCAATCGTGTGAATTCGTTGCAGGATGGGCAGATAGATTATGGAGAATTCGCGGCCATGATGAGAAAAGGGAATGGAGGAATCGGGAGGAGAACCATGAGGAAAACTATAAACTTGGGGGAAGCACTGGGGTTAGGGGTTACAGAGAAGAAAGGAGGCAACTAACGAAGCTAATTGGTTCAACTCTCATTTCCTTTCCTTTTTTGTAGTTATCTAGCTTCACTTTGGTGTGAAATTTCAACATCCTAATTGAGAATATAAGCTCATCTTGCCCCCTACACACACCTAAGCCTAGCAGCAGCATTGGCTAATAGTTGTTACTCCCTCTCAACCATGCTGCCAATTTGTACTCACATACAATATATAATCAAATGCATATGAGATTATATTAACAGTGCCAATTTTTTTTACTATTGTTGCCAACATGTACTCTCCAAATATAAAAACTAAGCATGAACGATGTCAAAATAGAATGCATTCATTCTGCACAACTGCAGGTGTGCAATTAGTTGACATTTGTTTTATATGTTTCAACCAAATTATTACAGAGCTAAGTAGCAGCATGAAAGGATGCAATCTTTCAGATTTTACTAGGGAGAACCAGATACTTTGTGTGGCGCCCCTGCGCTAAAAGTTTTCCAGTCTTCTTACTTCTCAGATCAACACTGACAACAGCGAGCGCCTTTCCCACACGCAATGCCTTGCTTTCGATCTCAACTTCCTCCTGAAAACAAATCAATGGATCTTGTTGATGATGCTAATTTGCAGAGTAGCTAACATCAATAACAAGAAAACATGAGCATTGAAGATTGCATGAAGAATGAGAAAAGCTAAACATAGCTCAATACGCTAAAGCTCATATGGTGATGAGGGACTGGGTTTGACAACGAGGAACCACCAACATGATGCAGAAAACAACATAAACTAACGCAACTTATCTTCTATTCGACACATTGGGTCACTTACTACTGCACAAAGGAATAATGGCTGAAATATACAAATACTTGTGCCTATGTAAGAGCTAAAACAGAGGTCCACATCTGCAAGAATCAAAATTTTGCTATCATCCAACCAGAACTAGGGAAATTTCTATTGATTTCGGGGAGATACAAAATGCAACTTAGGGATGAAACGGACACGAAAACTGAAAAACCAAAAAACAATCTTTACAACACCACTCCATTGTTTATTGATGACCCTTTTAGATTTACCCAAAAAATGGAGTAATAGAGTGGTGTTGCTCGAGTCATTGTCGGATTTTTTTAATTGAAGCCATATATGTTTAGAAGTAGATTTTTTTAATTGAATAAAGATAGATTTAAAATATAAGAAATTTAATAAAAAAAAAACCATATAATTGAGCCGAGTTGAGCTTGAGGTTGTCGAATTTTTTTATCTAGACGAGCTGGAATTTTCTGATGGAGTGACGACTACACGAGTATTAGGGCGAAAGAAACAGAAAAAATAGAAATCAAATTCCATAAATGTGAAGAGATTTACCCCAACAGTAGCGCCGTTCAAATATGAAACATTAATTTCGACGGACACGCCGGTGGTCTGAGCCCCCATCGTGAAAATAACAGCCGAGCCAACGATGTCCACCAGCGCTGCCGTGGCTCCGCCGTGCAAGGTATTCCCAGTGTTCTACCCAGAACGAATTCCCCGAGCCACAACAACCAACCAACAAGTCAAAATCTCAATCCGACTTCAAATAAGGCGATCAAAGACAAGAAATCGAAAAATGCGAACCACGAGGCGAGGAGGAACAGTGAAGGAGCAAAGGATGCGGCCGCGTTCGATGTGATCGATTTTCATGCCCTGCATCACCATTGGCTCTATGAATCGCTCGGGCATCGAATCCACCGTGAATTCGTAAGGCCCGCCCTCTTTCTCGACGAACTTCTTCACCGTCTCATAATCCATACTTTCGGCGACTGGAGCTGACGACGTCGGTACTCTCACCAAATTCAACTCACGCTCTGCCTCACCTGATTGCCTGTGGACTTGCTGGTACTGCTAGGATCACATCAATATAATTTGGGATTATAATTTTTTTCAATTTCTCCCCTCTCATCCCATCTAATTTCATTTCAGTCCTCAACTTTTTTTTTTCAGGGGAGCTTTGCTTTTGATAAATCCATTTATTTCATTTCAGTCCAATAATAAGTCCAGCACCACCGCATGTCTAATATCAACACAAGCAGTCAAGAAGGCAAATTCAACTAAAACAAAATGTGTTAATAGGCAAAAAGTTCTTATTCCTTAAGTTTTACGTTAAAAATGTTCTATTTTATAAATTTAAGTATTTTAATTTAAATGAAGAATCTATTTTACCATTTGATATTGATGATTTTGCTTGATTTTTATGAAAGTCTTACATATTTGATAGCTAACAGTCATAAATGTATAAGAAAAATTTGAAAAAGATAATGATTTGACAGCTATTAATCGATGGATGGCGAGATCATCTAGCCGCTTGACAAAATCATCTTACCGCCCGATGAAATGATCTGACCGCCTAGACAATTAGATGAACTCTTGACTGATAGCTATGAAATTGTTCTTTTTTTTAGATTTTTTTTACACATTTATGACTGATAGCCGTCAAATCGATCAAATGTATAAGATTTTCACAAAAATACAAGGAAAATCATTAATATAAGAGGTATTTAAAGAAGGGGGAATTATAAAAAAAACAAGATATTTTTAAATTTTGGCTCAAACAAAATATGGGTTAAATAGCAAAAACAACCTCAAGGTTGACCCGTATTTTGCAATAACATCCCCAACGAATCGTAAGTGGCATGGAACACCTTATCGTAATATTTTTTAAAATTTTCCGTCCAACTATCTAACAGCCGTTACCCTTTCCGTTAACACCATTTTCGGTCAACCTTGAGGTTGTTTTTGCCGCCGTCGATGATGGCGTCGTCCGATGGGGCGTCGACTCTCTTTCTCCTCTCCCTCACATCTCTTCTCTGGTCTCTCTCTCACCTCTCCCGATATCTCTCTCTCTCTCTGTGAGTAACGATGTCAAGATGACGCCAGCTACGGTGGCTTGTCGCCAGCACCGTAGCGGCGGCGATAGACCTACCGTTATCTCCGATCTGCCAGAGAATCAAAGAAAAAGGGAGGAGAGAGAGTGTAACCACATCACCCTCTCTAGTTGAATTCAACGCCCGTAACCTGTGAGCATGAACATTGGGCTTCTTCACCCCCAACGGTTTGATAGCCGCTGCATAAGAAACAGCAGCAGCGGCAATCGACTGCGCACCAGCTGGATTTTTTCCATCTGCAGAAGTATTCTCAGCAACAGGAAGAAGGGGGAACAACCCTGTCTGCCGTGTGAGAAGCCATCGTAGAACCAGCCAACAAAGTCGCCGGTCCCGCTGCCATCGAAGCAAAACTCGCAGGAGCAGTAGGGAGATTGAGACCTCCCGGAACCGGAGCAACTCCCTCCGCCGAGACATGTGCAGGCGCCGAACCAGCATCGAACCCTGCAACCTCGTCCAAGCCTAGGGGCCGAATGATTATAGTTATGTTGCAACTCCTGAAGGGCGGCAGCCTTCTCGCCTAAAGAACAATCCCGCCACTCGTGCGAAGAAGGAGAAGAAAAATTATTAGATACCATGGGGAGATTTAATCCCCACTACTAGACAGACCGATAAGAGGGGTACCGCCGTAAGCCATCGTCGACGGCGCAGGCGGCGCAAGGAGGCGTTAGGTTTTCGCCCGCAAAAATTAGCGGCAAAAATAACCTCAAGGTTTACCGGAAATGGTGTTAACGGAAAGGGTAACGACTGTTAGATAGTTGAACGGAAAATTTTAAAAAATATTACGATAAGGTGTTCCATGCCACTTACGATTTGTTGAGGATGTTATTGCAAAATACGGGTCAACCTTGAGGTTGTTTTTGCTATTTAACCCATTATGATATTGTGATGTTACAAAAGATAAACTACATTCAGACAGTAATTTTTTTTTTTTTGATGGATAGAGAGAAATAAAAATCTGATATTGCAATAGATAGAGTACATTGAATACAATATTTTGAGGGAACAATATTTATTTTCTATGCACCATTTTCTGCAACTACTCCATTTTCTTTGGCTACCCCATTTGTGGTGGTGGTCTTCTCTGCATCACCATTTTCTTTCTTCTTCTCTTGTTTTTCTTCGGCAGCCTTTTTCTTATTCTTCTCTTCTTCTGCCTCTTTGGCTAATTTCTCTGCCTTGAATTTCTCTTCCTCCTCGGCTTTGGCTTTGAGCTTGGCCTCCTCTATCGCTTTCACCAATCTCGTCAAACACCTCTCCTTGTCTTCTCCCCGCAATTTGGGCATCAAATTCTCAGCTACATCCGCCGGCGTCATCTTCGTTTCCTCCAACTGCCGCCTGATGCTCTCGAACATATCATGCTCTTCAATCTTCAAATAGTTGTTCGCCAAGACCTTGAAGGCCTCGAAGCCGCAATAGGAGAGCTCAATGTGCATATCCATTCTCCCTCTTCGAATGAGAGCTGGATCTAGCTTCTCCACGTAGTTGGTGGTGAAGACGATGATTCTCTCTCCTCCACAGGCAGACCAGAGGCCGTCGATGAAGTTGAGTAGCCCAGAAAGTGTCACCTCGCTCGTCTTCTTCTTCTCGGCCTCCTCCATTTTCTTTTTAACTGGATCCTTATTCTCTTCATCTTTCTTCTTGTCTTCTCCATCCTTGTCCGTCTTCTCTCTCTGCCCCGTCAGCTCCAGCGAGCAGTCGATATCCTCGATGACGATGATGGATTTGCCGGAGGTGTCGATGAGCAGCTTCCTCAATTCCGTGTTGTCCTTCACCGCGGTGAGCTCGAGGTCGTAGACGTCGTATTCTAAGAGATTAGCCATGGCGGCGATCATGGTTGACTTGCCGGTACCAGGGGGCCCGTAGAGGAGATACCCGCGCTTCCACGCCTTCCCCACCGACTTGTAATAATCCTTAGATTCCGAGAAGTTGATGAGATCGTCGATGATCTCTTGCTTCTTGCCGGGATCCATGGCCAAGGTACGGAAGGTGGCGGGGTGATCGAAGAGCACCTCGCTCCACAATCTCCGGCGGCTGTAGAAGCCGCCATCGCTGCCCTTGTTGTTGGTGAAGAGCTTCCTGCGCCTCTCCCTGACGGTGATGGCCTTGCCCTGCGCGAGCACGTGCTTGAGATAGAGATCGCAGATGACGTCACGGTATCTTCTGTGGAAGGTGAGGGAGAAGAACCTCTTATCGGCCTCCCTTGGGCCCCACGAGATAGTCTGCGAGGAAGGCGGGGTCTCGCGCGAGGCCCACCAGAGCTTGATGCCGTTGAATTCGTCGGTGACCTCCTCGCTGGAGTTGGATGCCATGGTGAGAACCACGGCCTCGGTGTCGCGGACCACGGTGGCTTGGAGGTGCTTGGCCTGGCTGGTGGAGTGGGCGTTGAGGTAGCGCTTGATGGCGGCGTAGGCTTTGCTGCGCTCGAAGCCGTCGCCTTCGTACTCGGGGAAGGTGATGTGAATGTAGGGGTAGAAGAAGTTGATGATTTTCTTGGAGTAGCGCTTGATGGGGCGGCTCAGCTCGTGGGGGAAGTAGTTCTGGAACATGGCGTAGCCCACCATCAGCCCTCCGATTACAGACCACAATTGGGTTAGCATTTCAACCATGGGAGCTGCCATCGTCTTCCTATTTCTTTTTCTTTTTCTTTTTTTTAATGTTCAACTGTGTCTGGTATATATAGGCTGGGATGAGTCCAAAAGGTATTAATTAATTAATGCAGTTGTAGGGCCCCTTCTCTTACCAAATGTTTTTTTGGTTATTCTTCTTTCAAGTGATTAATGTGGTCTATGAATAATAGCAGATGGGATGATCTGCTTCTTTCAATTGATTAATAATATGCGAGTATGTGGTCTATGAATAATAATAGCGTATAGGATCATCTCTCCCACTATTTTAAGTGTATCACCCTGTACAATTCTTAATTTATCTATTTTATAATTATTTTTTATAAAAATAAAAAAATATTATTATATTATGAACTCTAATTAATATTTATCACTAAAAATTGAAATTTTAAAAAATTATATGCCCTAACTTTGAATTAATGAACCCAAATAATCAATTATTAATTCAAATAAATATAAATAATTCTAAACCATAATTGGATCAGTGAACCCTTGTTATCTTTTTATAATATTAAAATATAATAAATTAAAATTGAACAAAACATAATTAAAAATTATAATAAATTAAAAATGGTACATCCGAAATAAAAGCCCGCTTTGTATTTAGCTATATGCGACCTTTCTTTTGCAAATATGATGATAGTTTGATGATATTATGAAGAGTCAACATGAGGAGTATATAACTAGGATAAAATGTAGCCACTTTTTATAAAATGGACTATTTTGCCCTTATACCAACTAAAATAAAAATATTATAAGATCATAAAAATATTTAAAAGACAATAAAGAGAGAGAAAGAGACCGTCGGCCTTGGCTGGCATTTTCCCAGTTACCACAACGACGTTCGCCACACTTCCTACGATCGATGTTCTTTGCAAAGTTGACGAAGTTTCCATTCTTCTCCTTTGCAATATCAATGTCCACGTTGAAATGTCGTATGAATCGAAATGTTCTTGTATTTACAGAATTAAATATGTTCATATGCGTCTGCATTTATATATGTTCAATTCAATTGTAAATTTATTTGACTTATTCCTACTCAAGCAGACGAACATTATAGGAGAGAGAGAGCAATCTCGATCATTTTGAACTAATGCTCAATTGCTCCGACACGATCCAATTTGGAGGGGAGGAGGCCCTTGTAAGTGGGTATGGGAGACATTGGGTGGAAGAATAGATTTTCTTTTTCAATTATTAAGAGTATATTTGGCAATTTATATATTCTCTCCGTCCTCTAAATAACTTCATCTTTTTCTTTTATGGGACGTTCCCAAATAACTTCCTCTTTTTTTCTTTTCATTTTAAGAAAACTATGCACCACTAATAATACTTTATTTATTCTTATTTTTCACTTTTCACCACTCCCAATATTAATTATAACATTTTTTTCACAACTTTCAATAATAATTATAACACTTTTTCCCCACTTCCAATATATCTAATAACTTTTTCTTAAAATCCGTGTCGTCCCCAATTAGGAAGTTATTTGGAGAACGAATAGGGTATTTAAAATTTGTACATTATATATATCTTTTTATTATCATCTTTATATTCTCAATATGGATATTATCCAAGGCTCGACCCTTAGTTTGCTTTCCTATACTTTCAAGAGTTTTTAGGTTTTCTTTTTTTTCTTTTTAATAAAATCGCATTTAATAAAAAAAAAATGGATAGTATCCACGATTCATCCTAATAGGAACTTGTCCTTTCGGTTGTGTTTTCAATCCTTAAATTCACCTTTTTTTTCCTTCTTTTTTTTCAAATCTTATACGATGTCTTAAGTTTATGCTCACATAAAATGAAATCTATATATATTCATACGCGGCGAAATTTTTTATGCCCACTTTGTTAAGTAAAAAATTAAAAATGTTCACTTATTATAAAAACTTGATCTTATGTCCAAAATACCTAAATTACTCTTTATGTCTCAATCAGTGTACTTATAAGATAAAAAATAGTCAGCTGTCGAAAAAGTAGGTTGTCGCCCGAATGACAAGCTACTTTTTCGGCCGACAACCTACTTTTTGTTGTAGCAAATTAAAAATTTCAATAAAAAAAGTAGCTTGTCGTCCGGGCGGCAACGTGGCAACCTACTTTTCCAACAGCAGACTGCTTTTTCTTATATTTTTCTTGCATATTTGTATTTGTGTCAAAAAAATGTAAGACTTTACACAAAAGTTGATGCAAAGCCATCAACATCTAAGGGCAATTTCAACTCCTCACTTTAATTTGAGCATAGGATCAAGTTTTTATAAGAAGTGGGTATTTTTAATTTTACACTTAATAAAGTGGCCATTTTTGCCTATTGACACTATTCATATTAAATGTGCTTTTATTATTATGATTTATGTCTATATGCTCAATTTTTTTTTGAGAGGGTTTATATGCTCAAATTATATACATGGCATGGATACGAAACCGTGTAATAAGAAATAAAAAATTCAACCAAGTTTTGGGTGTGTGTTGATCAAGTAGTAGAATGGTTAATACTTAAGTTTAAATGTCTTGGATTCGAAACCATATATGCTACTATAGTGTGATTTTTAATATTTTTTATTTAATATTATTAATTTATAAAAAAAAATCCAACCGAGGTTTTGCGTACATCATAACTTGAACTTGACGTCCCAATTTATTACCCAACATGTATTCTTATTGGGCGAGAGTAGAGCCAATGACCAAGACTTTTATGTTAAAATTGGTCCTTTGTTAAGTAAATGGTTGGCAAAATATTAGTTTTATATCGATGAGCATGCACCACCCCGCGTCGGCTGCGGGACCATGCCAATTTCAACTTAATATAATAATTTACTTTTTATTGAAGTTTTTAATTATTTTGAATGATCCTCTTCGGACTTCGTACACGAAAGCAGTGCGATTTCTGAATAGGACGAGACGATTACGAGAAGGCGTCTTCTCAGAAGGTGGAGATGAGACGATTATCTCAAATCTTACATCACTACAACTACGTCACAAATTCTATTTCCTAATTTCACATAAATGCACCCACACCAGTTTGGGCCACCATCGGACTTCAGTTGGGTTCTTAAATTATAAGAAGCCCATTTTCCAAAATTAATGATAACAAATTCAACCTTCCAATTCTCCACATACTATGCGTTCGCTTATGATTGTCAGTTATCTCCTTCTAACCTAAAATTTCTTCAAAATAAGTATCCCATGTTAAAATTCGGAGAAATTTTGTCTGCAACCGGCAAAGTTCACGATCTGAATGCAAATATAATGGAACATTAACATTATTATACATATATGGAATTACGATCAAATAAAACTTTCCTTTAATAAAAACTATTAATCCCTTCGTCTCATTATTTATGGCATGTATTCTTTTTTCAGCCGTTTCACGCAACATGACATGTTTCCTTTTTGGATTATAATTAATATTTAATTAAAAATTTAATTAAATAAATTATTTAAATTTAATCCTACTTTACTTTTATTTTCAAGCTCTCTCTCTCTCTCATATTTTCTTCTCCACCGCGACTCACGCTCTCTTTCTCTCTCTCAGGCTCATGCTTTCTTTCTCTCTGTCTCAGAATTTCTTCTTGTTAATTACGAGTATAGTTGAGCTCAAGCTCAAAGTGTAAATCGTGTTTTTGGTTTGTAAAGTTGTTAGTTAGCTGCCAGCTTATCATTTAGTTAGGGAGTTAAAAGATTAGTTAGCTATTATAACAGAAGCTTAGCTTCGTTTATATATTTCTGTAATCACCTCTTGTAAATCAGTTTTTACAAATGAAATCATAGAAAATCTCTCTCACTCTCTCTTACTATCTTCAATATGGTATCAATCGCCAGTTCCTGAAGATCGGATTCTATGCGTGAATGGATCTTCATCTCAATCAATTCTCGATCGAGTTCTATTTTTCACTCTATATTTTTCTCGATCCTTCTGTGATTTTTTTATTCTCCGATCTGGTTTTGCGATGGATTCGCGATCTTCTTCTCCTCATCTCCCTCATTTTTCTACAATCATCAAGCTGGACCGCACAAATTATGTCTTTTGGCGTGCTCAAACACTTTCCATGATCCATGCGCATGGATTTGATTGCTTCATTTCCACCTCCGTTGCTGCTCCTTCGCCGTTTCTTCCTGCTTCTTCATCTGGTATGGCTAGATCTAATCTAGAATTTGAGATCTGGCATCGAAAAGATCAGTTCCTTCTGAGTTGGCTCCTCTCCTCACTTGGCGGGTCAATGCTTGGTCACGTTGTACGTTGCACTACTGCTAGTGATCTCTGGAATATATTGGAACGATTATTCATGTCCAACTCCAAGGCGAAAGTTATGCATCTTCGCCAGCTGCTTCAATCAACTAAGAAAGGCTCTATATCTGTGGATGACTATTTTCTGAAAATGCGTAGCTACGCGGATCAGTTGTCAGCGGTTGGGCAACATATCAGTGATGATGAACTGATTATGTACATTTTGGCAGGTATTGGCTCTGAGTATGAGTCCTTGGTTGTCAGTCTTACGCATCACTCCGAGAATCAAAATCTTCAAGATGTTCAATATGCGTTCCAAGCATATGAACTAAGGCTACAACAACAGCAATCTATGCTGCTCAGTTCCTTTGAACCTTCAGCCAACATTGCTTACAGAGGAGGCAGTGGCTTCAATAGTTCTAACCGAGGAGGTTCTTCAAATCGTGGCGGCAGATCTTCTTCTGGCAAAACAATTACATGTCAATTATGTGGCCGCAATGGTCATGTGGCCATAAAATGTTTCAAGCATTTTGACATCAACTTCACTGAGAATTCAGCCACTTCTCCTCAAGCCTACTATTCTGATTCTAACAACTCCTCTTATGCCTTGCTTTCTTAGGAAAACTTCAATGGTGATAGCAACTGGTATGTGGACAGTGGAGCTACTGCTCACATCACTAATGACATGAACAACCTAGCAATATGCAATGACTACACTAGTTCTGAAAATCTTGTGGTTGGCAATGGTACATCTATTCCTATCTCCTCTATTGGTTCAAATTCTATATCTTCCCCTCATCACTCTCTTTTGCTAAATAACATTCTCTATGTTCCAGAAATTACTAAAAATCTCCTAAGTATATCTCAGTTCACAAAAGACAATCATGTTACCATTAAATTTAACCATGATTATTGTTTTGTCAAGGACAACTAAACAAACAAGATACTCCTGAAGGGCAGACTCTCTAAAGGCTTGTACCAGCTTGATCTCTCCTTACTCTATAAGTCCAACTACTATCATTCTTCGTGTAAATCTTCATGTAACCCATCTGCTTTGACTACCGTTGTTTCTAGAAATAAAATTGATATCAATCATGTTCAAACTTCTGTATTGTGTAATAGCTCAAAGTCATTTGCTGGCATCTGTAAAACTTCTATGAATACACTGCATCAAAGTCTTGGTCATCCAGGAACTTATGTTTTAGCAAAAGTCTGCAAATCTCTTAAGATTCCTTGTCATATTTCTGAGCTTAATTTTTGTGAAGCTTGTAAATTGGGAAAACTACACCAAAAGTCTCACATTACACAAGCTGTTACTTCTAAATATTTTGATTTGTGGGGTCCTGCACACACTCCTTCTACAAATGGATATAAATACTATATAGCCTTTGTAGATGATTACACTAGATATACATAGATTTTCCCATTAACATTGAAATCTCAGGCAACCTTAGTTTTCCATCAATTTTTAGCTCATATCCTGTAGCAGTTCAAACTACCAGTTAAAGCCTTACAAACAGATTGGGATGGAGAATTTTGCCTACTAGTTACTCACCTTAAAAACTTAGGCACACACTTCCAACACCCATTCCCCTATATTCACCAACAGAATGGTAGAATTGAGAGAAAACACCAGCATTTAGTTGACACAGGTCTCACCATGTTAGCTCAATCCACACTTCCTTATGAGTATTGGTGGGATGCATTTCATGCTTCTGCCTTTCTCATAAATAGGTTACCTACCCCCTCTCTTAATCATATGTCTCCTTTTGAAATGTTATTTCAAAAACCTCCTGACTACACTATACTCAAGGTTTTTGGTTGTGCATGTTGTCCATATCTAAGACCTTATAATAATCACAAGCTTAAATTTCGATCTGCGAAGTATATTTTTCTTGGCTATACTAATTCACATAAATGATACAGATGCCTTGGATCTGACAAAAGAATGTATATCTCAGATACAGTAAGTTTTAATGAGGTTGAGTTTCCTTTTGCTTCTATGTTTCCTGTTCCTCTACCCTCATCACCTTCTGTCAACTCAAATACCTTTGTTGTTCCTCATATATCTAGACCTCCATCACCAGCTCCTTCATCTCCCACTTCATCCTCATCTCTCTCCATCACACATTCTAACTCCACTACTTCTTCTTCACCAGATGTCATCACCTCCTCACCTGATACAAATGTCACTACATTAGCCATTTCCTCTTTTGCTTCCAGCTCTCCCATTATCTCTTCACCATCGCCCTCACCTCCACCAAAACAGTTAAACACTCATTTTATGCTAACACGTGCCAAACATGGGATTTTTAAACCCAAAAGCTTTGTTGCTCAGATTTTTTATGTAAATGTGAATAGTGAGCTTAACACCACTGAAAGCTCTCACTACTGATGTTTCAGAAAAGCAATCTCTTCCTTCACTACCTCTGTCCACTGAAGAAGCATTGCAACATCCTGGTTGGTTAGAGGCTATGAACAAAGAGATTACTGCTCTCGGCATCAAAGGCACCTGATTCTTACTTCCACCTGATCCCAGCTATAAAGTAAGGGAAAATGTGCAAATTAGCCCCTGAAGTAGTAGCCCCTATAGCGTAAAACCCCCCTTAGTCACTTTGTGTGCAACTAAACCCCTGAACTCCGAGAAAATGGTGCAAATTCCCCCCTCTGACTAACGGCTGTTAACGACGTTAGGTCAGAGGGGGGAATTTGCACCCTTTTCTCGGAGTTCAGGGGTTTAGTTGCACACACAGTGACTAAGGGGGGTTTTACGCTATGGGGGCTACTACTTCAGGGGCTAATCTGCACTTTTTCCCTAATTAGTATTGAGAATGGTGAAATATTGAAAAATAAGAATAAATAAAATATTATTAGCGGTGAGATAATGTACCAAAATGGGTATGAAGTTATTTGGGGGGACGAACGGAGTATATTTTATGAGGACAAGAAAAATATTTTTTTGTTTTCAAACGGTTACATCACAACTCCTCTTTATTACTATTCTCATATATTACACAAAACACAATTTCTTTTCTATTTATTTTACAATTTTATTACGAATACAATATTAATGGGATGGGAGAGTACTTCGCAAATGACACTTTTAATAATAGAAAATATTAATTTTAATATACGTAAATGATAATTTGTAAATTGTACTTTTTTTAATATCACAGATGATATTTTCAATGAATGTAAATACTAATACTTTTAAGAGGTGGTTTTGGATACAATCGGGTGTATCGTACAATCAGATTACACCTACACCTATACCATGTCCCGCACCCTTACCCGAACCCGCGTCCTGACCTGAATTATATAAATAGCATTATTATGGATGCGGGTCAACCCTATTATACAATACACCTAGCTGTATCCAAATTTTATGTACTTTTAATATATACAAATGATACTTTTAAATGTGAAGAAAAAGAAACTTGAGAATTATTTTTCTTTTCTTACTTTTATAAAAAATGGTTAAATATATATAAAAAATTAGAGTTGTGCAATCAAAAGAGCTCAACTCATGCATTAAAGGTGCTCAAAACGCAAGCACATAGGTGGGACTCAAAGCCACTCAAGTGAGCTAGCTGTTCAGTTGGTATTAAAGCCATTCATTTAATTTTTAGGGAAAATGTGCAGATTGGCCCCCGAAGTAGTAACCCCTATAGCGTATAACCCCTCTTACCACTGTGTGTGCAACTAAACCCCTGAACTCCGAGATAAGGGTGCAAATTCCCCCCCTCTGACTAACGGTTGTTAGGTCAGAGGGGGGGAATTTGCACCCTTTTCTCGGAGTTCAGGGGTTTAGTTGCACACACAGTGACTAAGGGGGGTTTTACGCTACAAGGGCTACTACTTCAGGGACTAATCTGCACCTTTTTCCATAAAGTAATAAGTAACAAATGAGTGTTTCGCATAAAAACGTTGGCTGATGGTACACTTGATCAGCTCAAAACTTGTCTTGTTGCTCGTGGTTTTGAACAAGTGGCAGGGGTCGACTATCTTCAAACTTTTAGTCCCGTTGTAAAAGCTTCTACCATTCGCTTTCTATTCTCTCTAGCAGCAACAAAAGGGTGGCATATTCAACAAGTTGATACCATCTATATGCATCAGCCACAAGGATTTGAGGATCCTTCAAATCCTACTCATGTGTGTAAGCTTCAAAAATCACTATATGGGCTTAAGCAAGCTCCTCGAGCTTGGTATGATAAGATTCGAGGTTATCTCTATGATCTTGGTTTCACTCGCTCTGCCTCTGACTTCTCTATATTTCACAAGACAATAAATGGCAAACTTCTCTTGTTACTAATATATGTTGATGACATTTTAGTCATAGGTGGTGACTCAACTGCTGTGGATAGCCTCATCTCTCAACTACATGAAAAGTTTGCTTTAAAGCATCTTGGACAAGTGAGTTATTTTTTGGGAATTGAAGTATCAAAACCATCAACATCTTCTTATTCTCTCTGTCAGCGCAACTACTCACATGAGTTGCTTCTCAAGGCTAATATGGCTGCTTGCAAGCCTTGTGCTACTCCCATGGTTACTACTCCCAAACTCACAAAAGCTGATGGTCAAGTATTCTTTGATTCCACTCTTTACCGAAGTATCATCGGTGGCCTTCAATATTTGACACTCACTTGCCCGGACATTGCCTTTGCCGTAAACAAGCTAAGTTAATTTTTATCTCAACCTACTGATATGCATTGGACTGCATGCAAAAGAGTCCTTAGATATCTCAAAGGCACTTCTTCTCTTGCTCTAAAATTCACACTGTCTTCTCATCTTCGCCTTGGGGGTTATGCTGATGCTGACTACGCCAGCTGTCCAGATGATCGATGCTCCACTGGAGGGCATTGTGTATTTTTTAGTGACAAACTTGTGCTTTGGAGCTCCAAAAAGCAACCGGTAGTCTCTCGAAGTAGTGCAGAATCTGAATACAGATCGCTTGCTAATATTACTACTGAACTTTTATGGATGAAGTCTCTCTGTCAAGAACTTGGTCTGGTTGTTCCCGAGCCTCATCAGATTTGGTGCGATAACACCAGTGCAGTGGCTCTCTCTGCAAATCCAGTATCCCACTCTCGCACTAAACACATAGAGGTGGATGTGCACTTTGTGAGAGAAAATGTGATGGCCAAGATTGTGGAAGTTGGCCATGTTACCACCGAAGACCAAATTGCAGAAATTTTCACTAAACCTCTTCCTGAAAGACGCTTTTGTACTCTTCGAAATCAGCTTCGACTTTCTTCAATAGATCCAGGAGGTTGAAGATCAAAAGTTCTTGGGAGTATGTTAAGAGTATAGTTGAACTCAAGCTCAAAGTGTAAATCGTGTTTCTGGTTTGTAAAGTTGTTAGTTAGCTGCCAGCTCATCATTTAGTTAGGGAGTTAAAAGATTAGTTAGCTATTGTAACAGAAGCTTAGCTTCGTTTATATATTTCTGTAATCACCTCTTGTAAATCAGTTTTTACAAATGAAATCACAGAAAATCTCTCACTCTCTCTTACTATCTTCAATCACCTCTTCCGCTTAGCGCCACCTTTCTCCACCACAGCGCCTCCACCCTCCACTTCCTCGCCTCTCTCCATCGTAGCGCCTCCACTGCCTCCCTCGATCGTAGCGCTTCCACCCTCCACTGTAGTGCATCTACCTTCCACCACCTCCCTCCATCGTAGCATTTCCACCACCACCACCTCTCTCTCTTTCTCTCTTTCTCAGATTTGCTTTTTTGAGTTTGTCGATTTATGGATTCGAGATGATGGGGTGAATTTGGGGATATAGGGATTTAGAAATAGATGAGGGAGATGGGGGCTGAGGGAGGAGCGGCGGTGGTGGCAGCGGGGTTTCAGAGAAAATCGGTGGAGATGATGACTGCTTGACTTTTCCGTGAAGGTTTTATGGCAAATCAGCGGTTGTGGTTCAAAGAAAATAGATTTTCTCTCTGAAAATCGACGTCAAGCTGACTGTGTGTGTGTTGAGTTTTTCTCCTACTTTGTCATTGTCCTTGACGTCGGAGATGAACGAAAGTCGGCGGTGTTGAGTTGTCTGTGTGTGTTGGTGGGTGAGGGAGGAAGAGAGTGTTATTTAATTAAATACTAATTTAAGGGGCCGTTTGATTTGCAGTTTAGGATTGATTAGGATTAAAATTATCTTGATAAATTAGTGTGGATTAGTGTGGATTTATATTATTTCATGGTGTTTGATATCATGGCTACTTAATCCTATATTATGTTTGATATCCATAGGATTATGTTGGATTATATTATCTAATACCAAAACTATCCTTACATAATTTTAAAAATATCATGTGTGTCCACCATTACTTGGGCATTTGCATCGATATGCGTGAAGAAGGGTAGCAGAATTTTTATCCAACTTCTCAGTATTAAATTTATCCGAGGGGGGGTGGGCGGATTATTAGTATGGGTTAATCCCACAAATAGCATGGAGAAGTAGGATTAAGTAGGAGTTGACCATATTAACTGCACATGATATCAAACATCACACTAATCTGTATTAATTTAATTTATCCTACCTATAAACCCATATCAAACAGGCCCTAAGTTTAATTGTGGTGAGGGATGAAGAGAATGTTATTTAATTAAATACTAATAATTTAAGTTTAATTGAAATAACATTAAACATGTAGTAATTTTCCTTAATTTTATTATAATAGCCCGACTTCAGATTTGACGGCCGTCCTAACAGACCAACACAAGTTTTTTCTAGCGTGTTTTGTCCTCACTCACACGCTCCCTAAGAAAGTTCCCAGTGGGTCACTCATCCTGAAATTGCTCCAAGCCAAACACGTTTAACTTTAGAGTTTCTTCCACGTGGTGACCAGAAAAAAAGATGCATCTTGTTGATATGAGTAGCCCAATCAAATCTTTTAAGCTCTCCTCGAATATGTTGTCCCATTCCAACATATTCTCGGAATCTCTCTCGTTTGGGGGTGTTTCTGTTCATCCATGCGTCCCTCCGCTTGGAAGTCTTAATTGGACCGCTCTTTGTCCGTGCCTCTTTGCACCGGCGATCACTCCGCACTTCGTCCCCTAGCGTCACATCTACTCTTCTTAATTTACGTGCCGAAAAGGTACATGCCATGAATAACGGGATGGATGGGGTATTTGTTTTCACTTAACGTAAAAAAATAATTACGCTAAACATGTAATCATCCTGGATTTGAATCTCATGGGAGACACATTTATAAGTAAGTGTAGTTTAGTGTAATTACTTTACATAGTACAATAAATTCTTACTCTGTTCGTCCCCAAATAACTTCTTATCTTTCATTTTTGAGTCGTCCCCCCAAATAACTTTATATCCATTTTGGACAATACACCACCACTAATAATACTTTATTTATTCTTATTTTTCACATTTTCATCATTCTCAACCATAAATATACTTTTAGCCACACATGGATGTGTGGCTAAAGCCCTTAATTTCTTGTAGTGTTTTATGATTTATCAATGATCATTCCAACCATCCAACCACAACATTTTATATAATTATTTTCTTATTACTTTTAATTATAATATTTTTAATTATGTTAGTATAAAAATTTAAAAAGACAAAATAATAAAAATTCAAACATTACAAACATAAAAAAATTACAACAATCGGAATATGAAATAAAAAATCACACAATTCATACTTCAAACAAATGAAAAACTACATATTGTTGCCGAATTTTTGCCAGATATGCTCGATTAGATCATTTTTAAGAGCGGCGTGAGCTTCTCTATTGCGAAGTTGTGCCCTATTTGTCATATAGTTGGATAGACTTGCAATTCGTTCAGTAGAGAATTCAAAATTTGGATCGACATTTTCTTCCCCATCTCCACTTTCTTTTTTCTTTTTTTGATAAATTTACAATATTAGATAAAGAAATTAAATGGCCGCACCACAGGGGACTTGAACCCAAGACCTTTGGCCTTAGGCATTAACCCCTTACCGCTTAGCCAACACACGCATTAACCCCATCTCCACTTTCTCTACTATTGGGTGTAGGTCGAGCTTCCATAAATACTGTGAGATCATGATAATTTAGGTAAGTGTGTCGTTCATCTTCCACTATTATATTGTGAGGAATTATGCAAGTAATCATTATTTTTCCCATCATATCACGATTTCAAATAGGACATGGTCGCTTAATAAAAGCAAAACGAGCTTGGAGAATACCAAATGCTTGTTCAACATCTTTTCAGGCAGCCTCTTGATGTTGAGCAAGCGATTGGTGCTTCAGAATTCGTGAACAATTAATAGATTTCACAAATGTTGTCCGTCGAGGATATATGCCATCAGTAAGATAATATCTCATATTATACTCATGGCCATTCATGATATAACCAACCTTCGATGCTCGAACTTCCAAGATATCATTAAAAATAGGAGATTGTTCAAGTACGTTGATATCATTTCTTGAACCTGAAGTTTTAAAAAATGC
Organism: Salvia miltiorrhiza; assembly: GCF_028751815.1. Classification (NCBI taxonomy): domain Eukaryota; kingdom Viridiplantae; phylum Streptophyta; class Magnoliopsida; order Lamiales; family Lamiaceae; genus Salvia; species Salvia miltiorrhiza. The sequence continues at coordinate 119,562 of NW_026651550.1, forward strand.
ATGTGCCAGATTCATAAGTCTTGAGATGAAACAGCTTCTAAAATGATTGTCGATTTTTCGCTTCTTCTTGCATATTGGATTTTAGCAAGTGTTTAGAATGTTGTATTGCAAATAATTTATCGATCAAATTCATACTTGCTTTGGAAATAATGTCCAACTTCTGAGAAATTAATTTGTTTTTGTAAAACATAATATTTGTATTGGAAATAAGTGAAACATAAAATTTGATGAATAATTTTCTGCTAGAAAGTACTCCCTCCGTCCCATGAAGAATGACACAGTTCTTTTCAGCACGGAAATTAAAAAATTGGTATTTTGTATGTTAAGGGCGTGTTTGATATTGGCTAATACACTGTATTAGCTAATTTAGTACAGATCAGTCTAGTGTTTGGTATTATTTAGTAATAATGTGGATGACCCGGTTTAATCCCACGATCCAGTATTATTAATCCAGATTTCTTAGGATTAATAATACCACCTCCCCCTAGGATTAACTTAAATCAGGATATTCTGTATTTAGCCATGATAACAAACATCAACTCAGTATTAATAATATGTCATTATCCACGCTAAATATCCTGGTTACAAATTATCCTACATAATCCTTTACTGAAAACCAAACTAGTCCTAAGTGTAGTAGGTGAAAAAGTAAAAATATAAATAAAGGGTAAATTTTTTGTCATTTTCATAAACGTGTCATGCTTCGTGGGATAGTCCAAAAAGGAAACTGTGTCATGCTTGGTGGAACGGATGGAGTATTATGGATCAAATTAGAGGTCACAAATCAAAGAAAAGACGTGAAGGCGTGAGAAAGGAAAATTGTTATCTCTGCATGACCCTTCAACTTTTTTGAGTGGAGTATGAGCTTGCGATCTCTACTTTACGATAAGAGAATTTCTACGACACTGCAGAGATTGAGAACAATATTTTTTTTTTTTTTTTTTTGAGAAGAGTGAGAACAACATTACTAATAATGTCCAACTTCTGAGAAATTCATACTTGGTTCGACTATCTCAGACGACTGCTTAAATTAGTACTATCTCATAAATTATAATCAATTGATAGGAAAGTAGTCTAAACTGAGTAAATCAATGGGAACAAAGAGTAAACTAGCTAGGAAGAAGCATCCTCGAAGTTATAAATGCGGAGTAGTATTTAATTTACGCGGTCCTAACTAAAAATGAAGCTTCACCCCATTATTCCCGAGCAAGTGATTTTCGCAAGAGAAAGTTTCCTCCCCGTGTGGGGCAATCCCTCAGGCACACCATTGTTGACTAGTATACTATATAAACAGGACACAGTCAGATGACAAAAATTTTTAACTCCTCTTTCATTTGTTGACATAATAAAATTTGATGGTCCTTGATTATTTGTTAATGTCATTTTCTTTTGAGTAGTTAGACATATTTAAAAAAAATAAGAAGATAAGTGTCATATATGTATATAGGATTAGAGTAGATCTCAATTTTATTGTAGTACCATAAATTTCATGCATTTTTGTGTTATTAATATATATTTCCTTCGTCTTAACATGTTTAGTTTCAGCACGGGAATTAAGAAGTTGTAGATTAGTGTTTTAAATGTGTAGTTAATAAAGTATAAAAGTGATAAAGTAGGAAAGAGAAAGTAATAAAAGTGATAAAGTAGGAGAGAGAAGATAATAATTACTCCCTCCGTCCCATTATTCATGGCACGTATTCCTTTTTGAGCCGTCCCACGTAACATGGCCTGTTTCTATTTTGAGGTAAAATTAGGGCACCATTAAGTTGTTAATTAAACTTTATGATTTTTAACCCTAAACTACCACATCCACTCAAAATAAAAAATCTGAATTTTTAACCCAAAACCTATACATCCGCCGCACCATATCTCTCTCTAGAAAACCCTAGAAATCGAAAGGTCTGCCATCGGTCTCTCTCTGGCCGGAGCAGCCTCCCTCCATATTCCTCTCACGGCGCCGGTGTCTCTCTCCCACCGCAATGATGAAATTTCCATGGGAAGATTCCCACGATTTGAGCGACGTCGTAGTGCTCGACACCGAAGATCCGTTTGACACCGACGATTCAGTGCCGGAGACCGATTTTCCAGAGCCAGAGGTGGAGTTTCAGACCGAGGAGTCCGATGAGGGATGGATCTCAGATATCGAGGCTTGGCTCCGATCTTATGAGTGATGAATGAGGTAGCCTCATGTATTTAAAGGAGTTCAGCAGCTGTAAGTGTGGGAAAGTTTGAATTTTTGGCACTATTGAAATGAAATTTCAGATTTAGTGTTCCTATTCAGTTTGGCGCCTCATTTTTTTGGAGTAGCTTTGTTTGTTTTAGATTCTGACACTTAACCAAAATGTTTGTAAAAAAAGGTCAATGGCCTAAAAAAAAGCGTGAAAAAAGATTTAAGTACAGAAATAAACAAATGTGAATAAAAAAATCTGATATTTAATTTATTTCATTTTTTTAAATTTTATTGCAGTATTTTCGAAAATAAAAATAAATAAAAAATCTGAATACAAAATAAAAAAATGTTAAGTTAAAGAAAAAAGAAAACACTTACTTAAGTAGAATAAAGAATTCCTTAAACAAACAACTAAGCAAACACCTTTATCTTAATTTTACTCTCCTTAATCTCCGTGCCGAAAAGGCACGTGCCATGAATACTGGGACGGAGGGAGTATTACCTTATTTGGAAATGTGTCAAGATTCGTGAGACGACCCAAAAAGAAAAACGTATCAAAATTCGTGGGACGGAGGGAGTATAATTATATATTTTTTAATAATGCATTATATATATATATATATGGGTGCGCTCCAGTGAGACCCCCTATTTTTCGTGAGACACTGAGTACAATGAATAAGACATATATATTGATGAACAAGGGCCACAAGACAGTATAATGAATAACGAAATTTAAAAAATTGGTAATGAATAAGACATATAAACTGATGAACAAGACAATATATACCGATGAACAATGCAGTATATATTGATGAATAACGAAATTTAAAATATTTCGCTCCCTCCAGGATTCGAACCCTGAGAAAAAAGTTCTTCCTCTAAATACAATATCAGCCACAGGATTGATGAAATAAATGCACGAGATCGTGTATTAGGACTCACTAAAAATAAGGGGTCTCATTGGAGCGTTCCCCTATATATAGGGAGTGGTTCAATTGAGAAGCTCAAATGTGTTGAGAAGTTGAGAAGCAATATAATAGATGAACATATCAGTACATTTTGATGAACATGGCAATTAGACCCCAAATCAATAAATTCTTTGAACATACCAAATATAACTGACAAACATACATATCTATTTAATTTGTTAAAAAATACGCCACCGCCAAGGATCGAACCCCAGATCAAATCCGCGTTCATAAAAACTAATTGACATGTTCATCTATTAGATTGCTTCTCAACTTCTCAACACATTTGAGCTTCTCAATAAAACCTAACCCTATATATATATATATATATATATATATATATATATATATATATATATATATATATATATATATAGGGGCGCGCTCCAGTGAGACCCCCTATTTTTCGTGTAATATGAGTACAATGAATAAGACATATAATACTAATGAACGAAACGTATATCTAATGAACAAGATGTATATACTGATGAAAAATAAAATTTAAAAAATTCGTAATGAATAAGACATATAAACTGATGAACAGGGTCGTATATACTGATGAACAATGAAGTATATACTGATGAATAACAAAATTTAAAATATTATGCTCCCTCCAGGATTCGAACCCTGCGGGAAAAAAATCACCCTCCAGATACAATATCAGCCATAGGATTGATAAAATAAACGCACCAGATCGTGCCCTAGATCTCACTAAAATTATGGGGTCTCATTGGAGCGGCCCCCCTATATATATATATATATATATATAGGGGTGCGCTCCAGTGAGACCCCCTAGTTTTCATGTAACATGAGTACAATGAATAACACATATAATACTAATGAACAAGACGTATATCTAACGAACAAGATGTATATATTGATGAAAAACAAAATTTAAAAAATTGGTAATGAATAATACATATATACTGATGAACAATGCATTATATACTGATGAATAACAAAATTTAAAATATTCTGCTCCCTCCAGGATTCGAACCCTGCGAAAAAAAATCACCCTCCAGATACAATATCAGCCATAGAATTGATGAAATAAACGCACCAGATCGTGCCCTAGATCTCACTAAAATTAGGGGGTCTCATTGGAACGGCCCCTTATATATATATATATATATATATATATATATATATATATATATATTTATATTCAAGTTAATGTATTTATCCACTTTTGAATTCATGTATATGCACTTTTGTGTTCAATATTATGCAATATTAAATGGATCTACGTACTACTACAAGAAGCTAAGGGATTATATATAGTCTCTTTCCTATATAATAGTATAATCTTTTTTTCAAAAAAAAAAACAAGAGAATTCGTTTGTTACAATTATAAACGTCTTGGAAATAGCTAGTATCGGTTATAAATACTGCAAGACCATTTAGTTGAATCATTGTCTTCTAGAGAAAATCCCCATACATTTAGATGGAATATATATATGTTGAACATGTTTTTTGGGATTGTGCTTGGACAACCTTCTTCTGGAGATCATCTTCTCTACGTCTTTCCATCGAGCAAGCTGACCGTGAACTCTGATTCCCAGCTTGGATTTCCCAGGTTCGACGTGTGGACAATGCCGACTTCCATCGCATCTTTTGCACATTCCATGGGTTATCTGGTTTGCTCGCAATTTACTCATCTTCCAACACAAGGAACTCTCACATGTGGATTGCTTTAACCTGGGTATGAAACACCTCCCTTTGAGCTTGCCGCATCAGAGTCTGTCTAAGATGCAAGGTCAGGTTTTGGGTGTGGCTCCGGGCTTTTGGAGAGTTTGAACATGTTTATCACAGACGACAATGGAATCCTCATGGGCTGTTGTTACAAATTCCTCCACTCATCCGTCGATGCTGAAATTGGGGAGTGTCTTGCTATTAGGGAAGGAGTTCTTTTGGCAAAGCGACTTCGAGGAAGAGCCATTGTTATCGAGACCGATTGCCAATCTGCCTATTGTCGTCTTTGTCGCAACGAGAGTGACCTTTCGATTGCGGGTGGAGTCGTCCATGATATTAAGTCCCTCACTAAAGATTTCGACCAGGTGAAATTCAGTTGGACTAGAAGGTGTGAAAGTTCTGTTGCAGATCAACTTGCAAAATTTGCTCTACATCACTGTTCTTCATCTGATTTAGTCTCTACTCTTCCTACCTTTGTACGCTTTTCTCCTTCGGGTGCTGTTTCCATCTAATGAAATTTCGTTTGGCCCTAAAAAAAATTATTATGTGTAATCTGTTTCTTGTGCTTCTTGTGTAACGTGAACGATTTTTACACAGCAATGAATGTGCGTTATATATATATATATAAGAGCATTTCTTAATATATAAAATAAGAATCATTTTCAGCCCTTGGAAAATGATTCTTATTTTATACCTTAACTCTCCCCTATATATATATATGGAAGAGCTAAAATAAGAGCATTTCTTAATATATAAAATAAGAATCATTTTCAGAATGATTCTTATTTTATACCTTAAGAAATGTTCTTATTTTAGTCATTCCCTATATATATATATATAAACTTATTTTGATTCATGTTAACACAAATTAAATTGATAAATATCATAGTAGTAAATTAAACATGAATGCACTAGAGGAATGTGACGAGGAATTGATCATAATAAATATACAAAATTAAATTAAGTATGTATATTGTAAAAGTGAAATATAACACATAATATAGCAATGAATGAATATTAATACATATGTACTCGAAGAAGTCTAATTAATGCCATTCACTAGTGAAGTGAAACATGTCAAACGACGATAAGAGCATTGTAGCCCCCCCCGCACCAGAGGCACGCGCGCTCAGCCCCTCTCCCCGTGCCCGCTTCGCTGCCGCCTTAGGTTGGGTGTGTGCTCTACACGCCCAATTAAATAGGGTGTGTGCTCTACACGCCCCCAATCAAATAGGGTGAATTGTCTACAAATTTATAACGTTTTCACGGAATTGATTTTTGCTCTTAATTTAAAAAATTTGCTTTTAAATACGTAACTTTTCATTTTTGTCTTGTTTTTATCTGGTGATCGATTTTTTCTTACCCCGACGCTGAAAATTACACGGTGGTAGCCGGAATTGATGATGTGGCAGCCGGAAATTGACACCTGAAACCGTGGAATTTCCGACGCCGGTGTAAGAAAAAATCGGTCACCGGATAAAAACGAAACAAAAATGAAAAGTTATGTATTTAAAAGCAGATTTTTTAAATTAGGAGTAAAAATCAATTCCGTGAAAACGTTATGGATTTACAAGCAATTAACCCAATCAAATAATTAGCCGAGTAAAAAAATTATTTGAAACAATCCAAATTTAACGGCCAGATTCCCTCCCCTCTCCCTTCGTTTCAGCCCATCCAACGACTATTTCTATTAATTAATTTTTTTTCTCTTTTTTCCTCCATAAATACATTCCATTCCATTCCATTCCATTTTTTCACCTTACTATTCCAATTTCTCTTTCATCTTTCTCCAACAATGTCTTCCTCCAACAATTCTTCGTCGAATTCATTCGTCGAAGAAGTTCCCAATCAAGATCACCTTCTTTTTCCTAATCCAAATACCAATCTCGAAGCCTTTTCATGCATCTTGCCTCCAATTTCATGCAAGTGGTGTCTACAATTAATTTGATCCTCCCAAGGAATAGAAGAAGCGGAGATATATTCTTCGTGATCGTGAAAGCGGTGGTCTACTCGAGTAGTAGTCATATTTTTAAATTATTATACTCCCTCCGTCCACGAAATGAGTACCCATTTGTGGACGGCACGGGTTTTAAGAAATGTATTGAATGTGGTGTTAGTGGAATAAGGGTCCCACTTTTAATGTTATCTTTAATGTTTAATTAAATAAAGCACTTAAATTTAATTAAATAAAGCATTTAAATTAAGAATCTGAAAGGACGACTAATTAAACCAATCTGACGTGGATCAAAATCTAAATTTGATTGGAATTAAATTGAAGGCACGGATAACAAAAATTAAAATCACTTAAACTGATTCACATTACAGACATGAATCCCATCATCGGCGCTCGAATCCCATCATCGGCACTTAAACTGAAGGCACCGTCTCAGATTCGACTGCCTGAACTCGAATCCCATCATCGGCGAAGCCATCAAGAACGAAACTCGGAGTTTTGGGCACCACCGTCTCAGATTCGACTGCCTGAACTCGAATCCCATCGGCGAAGCCATCAAGAACGAAACTCGGAGTTTCGGGCACCACCGTCTCAGATTCGACTGCCTGAACTCGAATCCCATCATCGACAAAGCAACCAAGGATGAAACTCGGAGTTTCGGGCACCACCGTGTCAGATTCGATTGGCTGAAGTCGAGTCCCATCGTCGGCGAAGCCATTAAGGACGAAAGTCGGAGTTTGGGGCACCACCGTGTTAGATTCGACTGGAACTCGAATCCCATCACCGGCGACGTCACCAACACCGAAATTGTCCATGGAAGAGAGTAGATCTGAGGTAGTCTCTGTATCGAAGGAGTTGGATTTGAGACGGCTAGGGTTTGTGTTCTTAAAAAAGAGGAACTCGAATTTGGGTGAGTTTCTTAATTCAGCGGACAAAACTAAATAGGGCTGAAATGGTTTTTAACTTAGTTGTAATTAGGAGTAGTTGATTAATTTTTGTAGTTGAGGTCGGTTAAGTAATTGTAATTAAGGTGGGACCTACAATGGTAACTATGATAAATAAAGAGCAATATTAAGGGTATTAATTATGTGGGGTACACTTGCTAAAAAAGGAAAGAAAATGGGTACTCATTTCGTGGACGGACGAAAAAGGAAATACGGGTACTCATTTCGTGGACGGAGGGAGTAATGTTTTTTTAATTATTGGTTTTTATTTTTATTTTTTTGTAATATTTGAGTTTAATTTCAATGAAGTTCTAATTATTAAATTAGATGTCAAATTTAATTGAGTTGAACACTAAAAATAAATATAAAATGAAAAACTAAATTTAAGAGTCAAGGTGGAGTCTCTCCCACTATGAAGAGTGGGTGCAGAAATGATGGGGACCACTTTTAAGCACCAACTTGGGCTCTCCACTAGAGATGCTCTAAATATGAAACAATATGGAAATAGTACAGAAAAGAATCTCAAGATATATATGACATGATAATTAATGTAGTGAAAATAGAAATACAAGCAACATTCACAATTAAGAAAACACATACTCCCTTAGCTCATAAAACATCTTCATAAGGGAAGCCCATACGAGTTTTAAGAAAAGTTAAATGTATATTAATAACAATGTTTGAAAATATATGAAAATTGTAAGAGTGATAGTTAATGAAATTATTTCCAAAAATGGATTAAGATGTTTTGTGCACAAACAAAAATGAAAAAAATAAGATACTTGGTGGATGTATAGAGTAATTATTATATTTCTATGTCCCATAAAAATATGCATAGCTTTTCTTTTTTTGTCTGTGGGATCCTTTCTACACTCACACTATATTTTTCAGGTGATGTCCCATATTATGCATGTTTTTATGGGACGAAGATGAGTGTTACTTTAAAAAAAGAAAAGTAAACTTTAATTTGAAAGGGACATCTAAAAAAAAACGAAATCTATTCGAGTAGAATGGTATTGTATTAAGAAGAAATTGCAAGTTAATTAGGAAGAAACATAACAAATTAATGAGGCAATGGTGGGGCAGATTAACTAACCTCCACCTCTATAAATATTGGCTTCTCGCGGCTTAATCCTTCCACGCCCAAACACACTTTATTATAAATTTTATTTACAGCTAGCAGAGAAAGCAATCAGGTCGATCGGAAAGTAAAATGATAAGCATGGCGATAATGGCGACCCAAACGGAGAAAGTGGTGGCGAGTCTGGTGGCAATGGCGACACAGACAGGCAAAGCAGTTGCAGGCCTGACGGTGGTGTTCGCCATGTTCCAAAACTACTTCCCCTGCGAACTCCGCGTCCTAATCATGGAGTGCTACGACAAATTCGTGAATTTCGTGTACCCCTACATCCAGATCACCTTCCCCGAGTTTCAGGGCGACGGCTTCCGCCGCAGCAAGGCCTACTCCGCCATCGAGAGGTACCTCAACACCAACTCCACCAAGCAGGCCAAGCGCCTCCAGGCCTACGTCGTCGACGACTGCGACGCCGTCGTCCTCTCCGTCACCAACAACGAGGAGGTCGCCGACGAGTTCAAGGGCATCAAGCTCTGGTGGACTTCCGCCGAGCATAGCCCCACCAAGCAGTCCATCTCCTTCTGGCCCAGGGAGGATGAGAAGAAGTATTTCCGCCTCACTTTCTACCGGAAACACCGCCACCTCGTCACCACCGAGTATATCAAGCACGTCTTGGACCAAGGGAAGGCCATCACCGTGCAGGAGCGCCGGAGGAAGCTCTGCACCAACAAGGCCGGAAGCGGCGGCGGCGGCTATGGCTTCGGCGGCGGTCTCTGGAGCCAGGTGGTGTTCGAGCACCCCGCCACATTCCCTACCCTGGCCATGGACCCCGTCAGGAAGCAGCGAATCGTCAATGATTTGCTGTATTTCTCGAAATCGGAGGAGTATTATAAGAAGGTGGGGAAGGCGTGGAAGCGGGGGTATCTCCTCTACGGCCCCCCGGGAACCGGCAAGTCCACCATGATCGCCGCCATGGCTAATTTATTACAGTACGACGTGTATGATCTGGAGCTCACTGCGGTCGACAACAACACTGAGCTGCGGAAACTGCTGATCAACACCACCAGCAAGTCGATTATAGTGATCGAGGACATCGATTGCTCCATCGACGTGACGGCCAAGAGGGAAGACGACGACGATGACAAGGAAGAAGACAAAGGCGAAGCAAAGGATCCAGTGAATGAGGAGAATAAGAAGAAGAAGAAGAAAATGGAGAAAAAGCGCAGTAATGTGACCCTCTCCGGGCTACTCAACACCATTGACGGGCTCTGGTCGGCTTGTCCCGGGGAAAGGATCATCGTTTTCACGACCAATCATGTGGAGAAGCTGGATAAAGCACTGATTCGGAGGGGGAGAATGGATGAACACATTGAGTTGTCCTATTGTGGATTCGAAGCGTTTAAGATATTGGCCAAGAATTATTTGGACATTGATTCACATGAATTGTTTGCAAAGATTAGGCAGCTGCTCAAGGAGACGGAGATGACTCCGGCCGATGTTGCTGACAAACTCATGCTCAAATCGGATGTGGAAGATGCCGACACTAATTTGCTGAGATTGATCAAAGCATTGGAGGAGGCCAAGGAAGAAGCCAGACGGAAAGCGGAGGAAGAAGACAAGAACAAGGCCGATAAATTAGCCAAACAAGAAGAGCAAGAGAAGAAGGTGGCCGAGGAGAAAGCCAGAAATGGGAGTACTGGTGATCAATCTTTGGATAATGGAGTGAAAGAAAATGGTCACAATTAAATTATGATAATATATATGTGCGTGTGTGTGTCAGTGTGTGCGCCAAGTGATGTGTATGACATGTAAGATTTGTTGTTAAATCCTTAATTAGTGTGATATGTATGCATGCATGTTTATATCAGTATTGAATTAATAGGATAAATGATGCAAAAGTGGTGGTACCGTGGTAGTGTATATATTCATGTGTTGATTAATCTTCAAACTAATATTTCGAGCATATTCCAATAGCCATTTAAGGTGTAACAGATTAACACAGTAGCAGACTGAAATACAGGGACTTGATCTGAATAAATTGAAAGTAGTGAATATCTGATCAGCAAAGTAGACGGACGGAGCTGGTTTCAACTCTCTACGTACAACCCATATATATTTAATATATTAGATTGGGCCCAACCGAATTCCTCATTAATGATGATGATGGATATTCCAAAACTTGCAACTTCCACTAAAACGAATTACTTGCAGAATCAAACCTTCTTCTATATTATAACAGTGTAAAGAGATGCATATATTGATGATGATTGGTGTGAAATCGTTGTTGTATATTATTATAATTATTACTCTACTCCAACTCCAAGTTCAAAGTATAAGAGAAACTATAGCCAACCATACCTAACATATATATACGTACGAATACTAGCAATTAGGCACCATTCTCTGATAATATTCCATTCGTGGTAGCACCACCACTTTGTTGTTTCTTCTTTTCTTCTTGGGCAGCCTTTTTCTTATTCTTCTCTTCTTCTTCTTCGGCAGCCCTTTTCTTTTCCTCTTCTTCTTCTTCTTCCTTAGCTAATTTCTCTGCCTTGAATTTCTCTTCCTCCTCGACTTTGGCTTTGAGCTTGGCCTCCTCTATCGCTTTCACCAATCTCGTCAAACACCTCTCCTTGTCTTCTCCCCGCAATTTGGGCATCAAATTTTCAGCTACATCCGCGGGCGTCATCTTCGTTTCCTTTAACTGCAGCCTGATGCTCTCGAACATATCATGCTCTTCAATGTTCAAATAGTTCTTGGCCAAGACCTTGAAGGCCTCGAAGCCGCAATAGGAGAGCTCAATGTACATATCCATTCTCCCTCTTCGAATGAGAGCTGGATCGAGCTTCTCCACATAGTTGGTGGTGAATATGATGATTCTCTCTCCCCCACAGGCCGTCGATGAAGTTGAGTAGCCCTGAAAGCGTCACCTCGCTCGTCTTCTTCTTCTCGGCCTCCTCCATTTTCTTCTTAACTTTTTTCTTCTTCTTGTTGGGTATCTTCGCCTAGCCAGGGTTACACCGCTTGGTTTCCGAACCTTCTGTCTTCCCCACTTCGTGCTCAAGCACTTTAATCCTTGTCTTCTTCTTCTCTTCACTTCCCTGCTTCTCCTTCCTTCGCTTCTTCTGATCTGCACAAAAGAAAAGAAAGCAAAGAAAAGATACAAGAGAAAAGAAAAGGAAAGAGAGCGATAAAGTTCAGAGATTGGGGAAAAGGTGTCCTCGGGACACGGTGGGGCTCAGATTTTCCGCTTGTACTCAGCAACCCTTCCGGCAGCTGAATGATCAAGACCACAGAATAGACAAGGAACAGCTACTCAGATCTCAGCAGAGCCACCACCAGCAGGAGCCAAGTACAGAACTCCGGCAGCTCAGATCTACTCAGGTAACCACCAAACAGGGCTCCAGTGAACAGGAAAGCCCGGTGATACCACCACTCACACGGGGAATCCCGTATTATCAAAGGAACAACCACACTTGAAAGGAATGGCAGAGCCTTTCTAGCTTCGATAATACGTTATCCCAACATGAGAGAGCATCAGGGATTTAAGGAGAGTAACAGCAACGGCAGGGAGAATCGCCATTGAAGGCGCTGGAGAAATCAAGGCAAGAGGGCGGTGGGAAGGGGGGAGGAAACGAGGAGTCAGAGAGAGAGAGAGGATTAGGGTTAGATGGAGCGGCGCAGAGTGAAGTGAGAGAGAGAGTGGGGCTGGGGTGGGGTATATCAGAGGGAGAGTGGGCTAGGGTTTGGGAATGGGCTCGGTTCTGGGCCCAAGAGATGGCCCAGACAAAAGAAAAAGAAGGGGAGGAAAGAATGAGAAATGGGCCAACCTCACACTTCTTCTTCTTCTCTCCCTGCCCCGTCAGCTCCAGAGAGCAGTCGATGACGATGATGGATTTGCCGGAGGTGTCGATGAGCAGCTTCCTCAATTCCGTGTTGTCCTTCACCGCGGTGAGCTCAGGTCGTAGACGTCGTATTCTAAGAGATTAGCCATGGCGGCAGGGACGGAGCCAGGGGGGCTAGGGGGGGCCCCCCCAATTTTGATTTTGATTTTTTAATTATATATATATAGGGGCGCGCTCCAGTGAGACCCCCTATTTTTCGTTTAACATGAGTACAATGAATAAGACATATAATACTAATGAACAAAACGTATATCTAATGAACAAGATGTATATACTGATGAAAAATAAAATTTAAAAAATTCGTAATGAATAAGACATGTATACTGATGAACAGGGATGTATATACTGATGAATAACAAAATTTAAAATATTCTGCTCTCTCCAGGATTCGAACCCTGCGAAAAAAAAATCATCCTCCAGATACAATATCAGCCATAGGATTGATAAAATAAACGTACCAGATCGTGCCCTAGATCTCACTAAAATTAGGGGATCTCATTGGAGCGCCCCCATATATATATATATATATATATATATATATATATATATATATATAAAGAAACGAAAATTAGAATAAACGCCCCAAACCCTTTCGCCGCTCAAAGCTCTGCCGCGGCGCCAGCCTTGCGCCACCACCACCTGCCGCTCGCACCACCACAGTCAGCCGTCGCACCACCGGGTCCATCACCGTCGGCCGTCGCGCCACATCCCCTGAATTTGTATCAGAGACACCAAGAGAGGTAGATACTAGATCTAGATAGAAATATAAAAATTTAAATGTATCTGATTTGTGAATTGTGATAGTGGACGGTGGGTTATTTGATTTTTTTGGTGCGCTGAATCTGACGGAGTGACGCCGTGATGGTGAGGTGAGGTAGAAGAGGGGGAAGGGATTAATCTGACGGTGGTGCGCTGAAAGTGGCAATTTTGGTTGGCAATTTGTTTGATTATTTTAGTGGGAAATTTCGCATGGGATGGGTTTTAATTTCGCAACGTTTTCAGTCGATGAGTACCCGTCGCAATCAATTGTCATCACTTTTTCAAACAGAAACAACTACTTCACCAAGTATTTATTCTTAGGTTATTTGTAATGTATTGAACTTTTTTAGCTATGTTATTTCAAATGTACTAGAACTATATTATCTATGAAAATGTTGTTTATTATTATTATTATTATAAAAATGTCTAAAATGTACTGAATGTCCCCAAAAATTTTTTTCCGGGGGAACCCCCATCGAAGTTCAGCCCCCCCCCAATAAAATTCCTGGCTCCGTCCCTGCATGGCGGCGATCATGGTTGACTTGCCGGTACCAGGGGGGCCGTAGAGGAGATACCCGCGCTTCCACGCCTTCCCCACCGACTTGTAATAATCCTTAGATTCCGAGAAGTTGATGAGATCGTCGATGATCTCTTGCTTCTTGCCGGGATCCATGGCCAAGGTACGGAAGGTGGCGGGGTGATCGAAGAGCACCTCGCTCCACAATCTCCGGCGGCTGTAGAAGCCGCCATCGCTGCCCTTGTTGTTGGTGAAGAGCTTCATGCGCCTCTCCCTGACGGTGATGGCCTTGCCCTGCGCGAGCACGTGCTTGAGATAGAGATCGCAGATGACGTCACGGTATCTTCTGTGGAAGGTGAGGGAGAAGAACCTCTTATCGGCCTCCCTTGGGCCCCACGAGATAGTCTGCGAGGAAGGCGGGGTCTCGCGCGAGGCCCACCAGAGCTTGATGCCGTTGAATTCGTCGGTGACCTCCTCGCTGGAGTTGGATGCCATGGTGAGAACCACGGCCTCGGTGTCGCGGACGACGGTGGCTTGGAGGTGCTTGGCCTGGCTGGTGGAGTGGGCGTTGAGGTAGCGCTTGATGGCGGCGTAGGCTTTGCTGCGCTCGAAGCCGTCGCCTTCGTACTCGGGGAAGGTGATGTGAATGTAGGGGTAGAAGAAGTTGATGATGTTAGAACCGGGTACACGATCGAGATATTACAAAATAAATATTTGAGATAATACAACTCAAAATAATTGAAAATATTACAAAAGAAATAATTTGAGAAATTACAACTCAAATAAATATATACAACTGAAATACACTGTATAAATAAATTATACGTTTAAACAAATCAAGTCGAGTCGAGATGAATCTCTTCCCGCAAGAAGATTATCGCCCCGGTAGTGCTCTTCGGTTTGGCGTATCTTCCCCAAAGGTAAAACGACTTCGTCTCGTCGGATGTAGCACCACAATCCGGCGAGCTCCGACGAACTGAATAGGATCAAGAACTGAGCTAGAGGTTGAGGTGGAATGCAGAATTTGATGTGAGTTGTGAGTTCTCAGAGTCGTTAGTTCTGAGTTGTGAGTTCTAAGTTGTGAGTTATGAGTTCACAACACACCCGTATTTATAGGTGTTAAACCTAGTGTGAACGGCCGGTGTGAACGGCCGGTGTGAACGGAACGTCAGTCAATTCCGGCGGGTGCGGTAGGTGGCCGCAATCGTTGAACTCGGTAGGTGGCCGCAATCGTTGAACGCGGTAGGTGGCCGCAATCGTTGAACGCAGAAGTTGAAACTGATTTTCCCTCTTCAACATCCAAACTTTGACATACAATATCTCACTCACCGGAAATCGGTTTTGAGACTTCAAGTATATCACGTTGATCTACTCGAGATGTAGATTAACATCCAATCATTATTTTAATTAAATAATAAATATTTAATTAAATAATAATTTCCATATATGGCATTAAAAACCATATTTCCAACAATCCCCCACATGAGTGAGAAATCAGTATGCGAAAGTATGCAAACACTTAGCTCAGTCCTCTTAAGATACAACATTGCATTTGGAAAGGTAGCTTGTGGCTTTGAACCTGCCATAGTCAATATTATCGAGTATACCGGCGACCTAGTGGATTGTGTTCCTTGAACTAGTCCTCCTCGGTGTATACTGAGTCAACAATATTGACACAATATTGCTTCAATCCTTATTCGTTCTCACGTTTGTGTCCATTACTGGCCTTGGAACACCTCTTTGGATTCATAAGTGTTCAATCGAAGCGGCCCCACTTCACACTTACATAGGTGACTCTTAACTCAAGTATCCTGCTATACTTGTCCTCTTCGAGGAGTTCTAGAGTCATTAAAAGTCAAAGACTTAACCTCACCACGTGCAGGTTTCCGAACACTCACTGTTCTACAAGGAATAGGCAATTCGAGTGTTCAACACACGGATTTTCATAGCTTAGTTGTCCCATTGAACCAAGTTCTTGGGATCCTCCAGTCATCATGGTTGGGTTGCCACTATGATTATCCTTAATTTGTGGACTTCAAACCCATTCCCCCTAACAGTTTATACATCTGATCTCGATGGATACTTTTTGTCAAAGGATCCGCTATGTTATCAATTGATCTTATATAATCAATTGAGATAACTCCACTAGTGATCAAATGTCTCACGGTATTATGACGTCGACGAATATGTCTCGACTTACCGTTATACAAATGATTTTGTGCTCGTCCGATAGCAGCTTGACTATCACAATGAATTATCACGGACGACACAGGTTTCGACCAACATGGAATATCCTCGAGGAAATTTCTAAGCCACTCGGCTTCTTCACCAGCTTTATCCAAAGCTATGAATTCTGATTCCATGGTCGATCTAGCAATACATGTTTGCTTCTTGGATTTCCAAGATACAGCACCACCCCCCACAGTGAATACATAACCGCTCGTTGAAAACGAGTCTTTGGCATCAGATATCCAATTTGCATCACAGTACCCTTCAAGTACAGAGGGTTCCCTAGTATAATGAATCGCATAGTTTTGAGTATATTTCAAATATCTCAAAACCCTTTCAAGCGCTTTCCAATGTTCATTACTAGGGTTAGCTGTAAAGCTGCCCAACTTGTTGACCGAGCATGCTATATCGGGACGAGTGCAATTTGTTAGATACAACAAGCTCCCAATAATCTTCGCATATTCTATCGCGTCAACAGGTTCTCCCTTGTGTACACTCAAATGCACACTAGGTTCCCATGGTGTCTTAGCTATTGGCTTGTCAAAAGCGTTGAATTTCTTTAACACTTTCTCAACGTAGTGAGATTGTGTTATAGTAATACCATCAGGTCTTCTTAGAATTTTAATTCCAAGGATAACATCAGCTAAGCCCATATCTTTCATGCTAAAATTTTTACTTAGCATGCCTTTGGTTTCTTGAATCACTCGGGAATTACTTCCCATGATGAGCATGTCATCTACATAAAGACAAACAATAACATATCCGTTATTAGAATTCTTAATGTAGACACATTTATCGCACTCATTGATTCTGAATCCATTTGACAACATTACACTGTCAAATTTTAAATGCCATTGAAGCGGTGCTTGCTTCAACCCATATAAAGACCTTTGAAGTTTGCATACTTTGTGCTCTTGCCCAGGTACTACAAACCCTTCAGGTTGCTTCATATATATTTCATCTTCCAACTCGCCATACAAGAATGCAGTTTTCACATCCATTTGGTGAATCTCGAGATTGTGCAAGGCAGCAATAGCGAGAAGCATCCGAATAGATGTTAGTCTGGTCACAGGTGAATAGGTATCGAAGAAATCGTACCCTTCTTTCTGCCTGAAACCTTGAACGACAAGTCGGGCTTTGTACTTATCTATAGTACCATCAGATTTGTACTTCTTCTTTAGGATCCATTTGCATCCTAAAGCTTTACTTCCAGGTGGTAGATCCACTAACACCCAAGTATGATTCTGCATAATGGAATCAATCTCAATATCGATGGCTTCTTTCCAGAGAGCTGCATCTGAGCCAGACATAGCTTCTTTAATCGTCACCGGTTCGCCATCTAGCATCAAGACAACATAATCCGGTCCATAGACATTAGCTTTTCTAACTCGTTCCCCACGTCTCGGTTCTACATCCATAGGTTTAGACCTTGGTCTTTTCCTATTAGGTGGTACATGATTAGAACCCGTGGCATCGTCTACTTGAGTAGAATTACTAGCTACTTCCATAGGTTTAGAACCTGTAGCATCACCATCAACTCCATCATTAGAGTTCGATGTACCTTTATCCTTGTTAGGATAGATATTTTCAAAGAATATAGCATTCCTTGATTCTATCGTTGTCCCAACATGTATATCAGGTATCTCCGATCTGTGCACTATAAAACGATAGGCACTGCTATTAAGTGCATGACCAATGAAGATACAATCCACCGTTTTAGGTCCTATTGTAACTTGCTTTGGTAAAGGCACTTCTACCTTGGCTAAACACCCCCACACTTTGAGGTATTTATACGAAGATTTCCTTCCTTTCCATAGCTCATAGGGAGTTACATCTTTCCCTTTGAGTGGAATCTTGTTCAAGATATAGTTGGCCGTTAAGACAGCTTCCCCCCACATGTTCTGGGGTAATCCTGAACTAATCAACAAGGCATTCATCATCTCCTTAAGAGTTCGATTCTTGCGTTCAGCAACGCCGTTAGATTGTGATGAATAAGGAGCCGTCGTTTGATGGATTATACCACTTTCGTTGCATAATTCGGCAAACGGAGCTACATATTCTCCACCTCTATCACTTCGAACCATCTTAATTCGACATCCAAGTTGATTCTCGGCTTCATTTTTGAAGTTTCTAAAAGCTTCAATAGCCTCATCTTTACTTTTCAATAAGTAAAGGTAACAATACTTTGTGCAATCGTCTATAAAGGTGATAAAGTACTTCTTGCCACCTCTAGTTTGCACGAACTTTAAATCACAAACATCGGTGTGAATAAGTTCCAAAGGTTGAGTGCTCCTTTCTACCGATTTAAACGGTAACTTAGCCATTTTGGCTTCAACACAAACTTCACATTTTACTTGTGAGTTGTATTCATCAACTTTTAGTAAATTCATTTTTACTAATCTCTTTATAGCATTTAGATTAACATGTCCAAGTCTACAATGCCATAAATCTGAACACTCAATCAAGTAAGCAGAAGAGGTTGATGCATCTTTATTGATTTTAGCCTTGACAGGCTTACAAGCTCTTACACCAAGTTTGAAAAGTCCTTCGGAGGCATAGCCTTTCCCTAGGAACTTTCCCCACTTGCGTATTACAACATAGTCAGATTTGAACAACAATTCAAAATCCTTATTCGTAAGCCTAAAGCCCGAAATTAAATTCTTTCGGACAGTTGGAACGTGTAATACGTCTTTTAATGTGATCTCCACGCCCGACGTGAGTTGAAGAATCACATCTCCCATGCCAAGGACTTGGGATGTCCGTTCGCTAGCCTCCATTATCGTTTTGTTTTCCACTTCTTTGTAGTTGTGGAACAACTCACGATTTATGCATATATGGACGGTAGCGCCGGTGTCCACGAACCAAGCGTTCGGGTTGTCCACATGATTCACCTCGGAGATCATGGCAGCAAAGTCATCGTGGTTCCAATCGTCGAAGTCCTTCTCGACGTTGTTCACGTTGCCATTTGCTTTCTTCCGCTTTGGCTTGCGGCAATCCTTAGCCATGTGACCTTTTTTGTCACAATTATAACATACACCATCAAACTTTGATGGTTGATGTCCGCCTTGCTTCCCTTTACCCTTATTATTAGGGTTAGGGCGACCACGTTTGTTGAAGGGACCGCCTTTCTCGGTGAGATTGGCCTTTGCCTCCATTGGAGCTTTTCCCTTTTGATCACGACTTCTCACGTGATCCTCCATTTGAAGTTTGGATATTAATATCGGCACGGACATCTCCGAGCGCTCATGCTTCAAAAGGTTTTGAAATTTCCTCCAACTAGGAGGTAATTTATCTATGATGATTGCAACGAGCAATGCATCCGCCAAAGGCATCCCTTCGGCTTGAACCTCATGTGAAAGATTTTGGAACTCTTCCACTTGGTCCATCAATAGTCGGGAGTCGACCATTTTATATTCCAACCATTTGGCAACGACATACTTGGTAGTATTCGCCTTATCCACTTGATACTTTAGATCAAGGGCCTCCCACAATTGTTTCGCGGTTTCCTGAACCTTGAAAACACGGTAGAGCCGTTCGTCCAGAGACATGAGAACGGTGTTACGGCACAAGTAGTCGCCGCGGCACCAGTTCAAATATCCGGCACGAATTTCTTGGCTAGTCTCCCCTTCACTCGGGGTTGGAGGTTTATCCTCCATCAAGAATCCGGCAAACCCCACGGTTGTGAGGTAAAATAGCATATTTTCTTGCCAATATTTGAAATTCTTGCCTGAGAACGTTGATGGTTTCTCGGCAAGACCAATAGTTCTAGATGTTGACGATGAAGCCCCCGTTGATGCAAACGAGGAAAAAATTGACGACGTGGTTGAACCGATGGTTGCAGAGGTGGTGGAGCCATCCATATTGACGTCAGTGTGAGCCATTTCTCGAACGTGTATCAACGGCAGAGAAATAATCTTCTTGCGATTGTTAGAACCGGGTACACGATCGAGATATTACAAAATAAATATTTGAGATAATACAACTCAAAATAATTGAAAATATTACAAAAGAAATAATTTGAGAAATTACAACTCAAATAAATATATACAACTGAAATACACTGTATAAATAAATTATACGTTTAAACAAATCAAGTCGAGTCGAGATGAATCTCTTCCCGCAAGAAGATTATCGCCCCGGTAGTGCTCTTCGGTTTGGCGTATCTTCCCCAAAGGTAAAACGACTTCGTCTCGTCGGATGTAGCACCACAATCCGGCGAGCTCCGACGAACTGAATAGGATCAAGAACTGAGCTAGAGGTTGAGGTGGAATGCAGAATTTGATGTGAGTTGTGAGTTCTCAGAGTCGTTAGTTCTGAGTTGTGAGTTCTAAGTTGTGAGTTATGAGTTCACAACACACCCGTATTTATAGGTGTTAAACCTAGTGTGAACGGCCGGTGTGAACGGCCGGTGTGAACGGAACGTCAGTCAATTCCGGCGGGTGCGGTAGGTGGCCGCAATCGTTGAACTCGGTAGGTGGCCGCAATCGTTGAACGCGGTAGGTGGCCGCAATCGTTGAACGCAGAAGTTGAAACTGATTTTCCCTCTTCAACATCCAAACTTTGACATACAATATCTCACTCACCGGAAATCGGTTTTGAGACTTCAAGTATATCACGTTGATCTACTCGAGATGTAGATTAACATCCAATCATTATTTTAATTAAATAATAAATATTTAATTAAATAATAATTTCCAGATATGGCATTAAAACCATATTTCCAACAGATGATTTTCTTGGAGTAGCGCTTGATGGGGCGGCTCAGCTCGTGGGGGAAGTAGTTCTGGAACATGGCGTAGCCCACCATCAGCCCTCCGATTACAGACCACAATTGGGTTAGCATTTCAGCCATGGGAGCTGCCATCGTCTTTCTATTTCTTTTTTCCTTTTTTTTAATGTTCAACTGTGTCTGGTATATATAGGCTGGGATGAGTGATGAGAGAGTCCAAAAGGTGTTAATTAACTAATAGATAAATTTGGTCTAAAACCATAATAAATTGTCAAATTTTGGTTTTTCCCATAATCTTTCATTCTTGTTTCAAAATACATAATAAATCAATTTTTTTGGAATATCCCATCGCGTCACTTTCCGGTGAACTTTTAAATGATATGGCGCCAGACTTGAAACATGTGGCATATTTAACGGTAGGGATTAGAAACGACGTCATTTTGATACTTACTCATTTAAAATCTTAAAACAAATTGCCTAGATTATTGAGTCTATATATTTCAATTCTTTTTTATTAAGTTTTTATTTGGGTAAAATTCCTTTTTATTAAGTTATAAGATTTAGATATTCCTTGTCATTTATTTTGGGGTCTAAATATTATGAGTTTATTGAATGTCATATAACTTATCCATGTAATTACAATACAAGTGCCACGTCATTTAAGTTTTTGGTCGGAATCTGTCACCATGGGAAATTCATACATTTAAAATGGATACATTATATATATTTTTATTATCATCTTTATATTCTCAAAATGGATATTATCCACCATTCATCCTATAATAGGAACTTGTCCTTTCGGTTGTGTTTTCAATCCTTAAATTCAATTTTTCTTTTTCTTTTTTATCTTATGTGATGTCTTAAATTTATGCTCACATAAAAGGACATAGATATATTTCATACACAATTAATCTATACATACATTTCTTTGGAAATATATATTCATATCAGGGTACTTTTATTATGATATCTATATGCTCAAATTATGTACGTGGCATGGATACGTTAGCGTGTAATAAGGAATAGAAAATCCAACCGAGTTTTTGCATACATCATAACTTCAACTTGACGTCCAAATTTATTACCCAATATATATTCTTATTGAAGTTTTTGAATGATCCTCTTCTTCATACACGAAACCAGTGGCTGATGTCCGAATAGGACGAAAGATATTGACCAGTGAATTTGAGACTTACGAGAAGGCGTTTTCTCAGAAGGTGTCCAATTGAAGATCACAAATCTTACATCACTACAACTACGTCACAAATTCTACTATTTCCAACATAAATGCACCCACACCAATTTGGGCCACCAATTGGGTTATCTACGCACTAATTATAAGAAGCCCATTTTCCAAAATTAATGATAACTAATTCAACCTTTCAATTCTCCGTATATTAGAGTACTATCAGCAGATCACTTAAATGCATCACTAACTCTAAATTTAGACTAAAACAATTGAAAATGAGATTAAAAAAAATGCATCCAGCAGATCTCCTAAATTAGATGGGGCCCACAAAAATTTTTACACCTAATTCAATCTTAAATTTACACTCACCCTAAATTATTTTAAGCTTATAATTAGTAGGACCCACACATAATTATTATTTTTATGTAGAAAATAGGAGATCTGGTGTATGCATTTATAAAATCGAGATCCTAAAATTAAATAGGGAAGCTTTAGGGAGGAATATAGGAGCATAATTTTGGAATTTCTACTGGGAGTGCTCTTATGTGTTCGCTTATCATTGTGAGTTATCTCCTTAGAACCTAAATTTTTTTCCGACAAAGTTCACGATATACGTCACGATTTGAATGCAAATATAATGGAACATTAATATTATTAATTTATTAGGTTGTGTTTACTTTAATGGATAAATTTATTCATGAAAAATAATGAATAACAAAATTTTATGCTTTAAAATGTCTCTTTTATTTTTCAACATTTGACACAAAAGAGATGTTTACCATTTTTTCTTCCTTATTTTCACTTCAAGTATGGATAATATTATGAGGCAACACCCTAATGTAGCCAAAATCTTTTAATCATAGGAAATTCTAGCCATACAAATAAAAATATGGAAAATAATAGCATTTCTGACTAAAATACCCTTTTCGTGTGTAACAGTGTAAAACATACTATTACACACTTTTTCGGATAGTAATATTTTACATTGTTACACACTTTTTCGCAATAAAAAACTTTTACGTTATTACACATTTTTTTGAAAAAAGTGTGACAGTGTAAAATACACTATTACACGATTTTCACGATTATTACACGATTTTTGAAAAGTGTGTAATAGTATATTTTATACTGTTACACACTTTTTCGCAATTACACACTTTTACGTTACACACTTTTGCGAAAAAGTGTGTAACTGTATTAAGGGTATAATTGTACATTTATATTAAAAAATGCTAGTTTTTTCATATTTTTATTTGAGTGGACACTTTTTCCTTTTCTTATATAAGAAGGGCTAATTGAGCCCATTAACTCTAATATTATCCATCCATTTTTGAGTGGATAATATTATCCATCCTTAAAGTGAAAATAAGTAAGGAAAAATGGTGAACATCTCTTTTGTGTGTCAAATGTTGGAAAACAAAGAAGACATTCCAATGCATAAATTTTTGTTATCCTTCTTTTTCCATGGATAAATTTATCCATCAAAGTAAACGCAACCTTATACATACATAGAATTATGATCAAATAAAACTTTCATTTAACACAAAACTATTTGAGTCAATATATCAAATTAGCCTATTTTTAATAGTAAGCTTAAAATTCACCCACTCAAATAATTTTTTAAAAGTTATCCACTTTTTGTGTTAAATGACTAAACTACTCCTAAGATTAAAATTTAAAAATTACCCACCCCTAATCTCTATCTCTCATCTCGTCTCTCTCTCACTCTCTCTTTCTAGATCTCATGAATTGATCTTCAAATTCATGAATTCCTCACTTGAATCTCATGAAATGATCTTCAAATCTTGAATTCCTTACCAGAATCGATGATGCTCTACGCCATCCTGACGGCCACAATGGCGGTGGCGTTATTCACGCCAGAGTGGGCCTTCATCTCGTCAGGCTGCCGTTGGACATTCTGCCCGATGACTTCTGCCTCGCCGCATGCACGCCTCTTCAAGCGATCCAGAATGCATATGCTTGTGCCACCGCTCTTCGTCGTTGTCATGATCGCCAGCTCCGCATGTGCCCTCAGAGCACTCGACTTGTGGTAGGCTGAGGCGGTGATTGATTCTTTTTTTTTTTAAGGAAATGGTTAATATCTAATGGGTAATTGGTGTATAAATACATAAACTTTACCTATTTTTAGGTATTTAACATGAACTTTAAATTCTAGTTATAAATACATGAACTTTAAAATATATAGTTATAAATACAAGAACTTTAAACTTATTAAATTTTTTACTTGTTTTTTATTTTTTTTTTCAAATTAAAAATGACTTGGAATGCATGAATTTTGACGAGGACAATTTCTCGTTATAAAAATTAATATTCACCTTTCAATTTTTTATCCATTTTTTATATTCCGAATTTCTGAATTTGACTTTCTGAATGATTAAATTGGCTTTCTGAAATCCCCAAATCTTAAAGATGAAATTTGCTTTCTGAATTTGTGAAATTTGTAGACAAATTTTTATCGTTCACTTTCATATTTTAATTTTGGATTATTTTTCTCTAACAAAAAATAGCGACGTCGTATCTCAGCGCCGAATTGTCCACATTAAGATTCAAGCATTCCAAGTCAGCTTTAATTTGAGAAAAATGAAAAACATGTTAAAAATTGAATAAGTTCAAAGTTCATGTATTTATAACTATGTTTTATAGTTTATGTTAAATACCAAAAATGAGTAAAGTTCATGTATTTATAACTAGAATTTAAAGTTCATGTTAAATTCCAAAAAGTGAGTAATGTTCATGTATTTATACGCCAATTACTCATATCTAATTTCCTCGTAACTTTTCAAATTAGTTTGGAAGAGAATTTTTTTCCTAAAATTTATAAATATTTTGGATAATTAATTAATGTTTTTGAATTCACAATCAAATCTATAAATTTATAATTTAATGTTCTAAAATTCACAATTAATTATATGAATTCACAACCAGATCTATAAATTCACAATTTAATGTTCTTGAATTCACAACTAGATTTATTAATTCACAATCAGTTTGATGAATTTACGACTAGAAATAATGCTAGTCATGAAATTAAGTTTTCATGCTTGAATTTACGACTAACAATAATTCTAGTTGTGAATTCATTTAAAACTTAAATTAACGACTAATAATATTTATAGTTGTGAATTCACGACTAACAATATTTCTAGTTGTGAATTCACGCGAATTCACGACTAACACTATTTACAATTGTGAATTCACGTTCTAAATGAATTCACAACTATATTGGGTGAACTTTGAAAAAATTCACCTATCTTTGCTTTGGGCTATACTGGATGGGCTGAACACGGCTATTCTTCTTCTTCATAGTGTACTCGGATGATCCTAGGCCTTGGGTAGTTGGGCCTAGTCCTTTGTAAATGTGCAGGGCCAAATACCATTCTCATCAATTATTTCCTCGTAGTCTGATGGAGGTGCGGTACGAAAGTTTGATAGACTATTCTGCTCCGCTCTGTTGTCCTAATTAGGTTTTTTCCCAAATGTCAGATCTATGATGGACTCTGTAAACGTCATGTAATAAGGATGTGATGTACGACTGACAACTTTATGCTAACTCAATGCCTTTTTCATTTTTCTAGGACAACGGTTCGTCTCCCCTTGCATATGGGCCGTGGATCTTAGACTATATTTATCCATGACCATCTACAATCGGTCATCACAAAAAGACAAAAAAAATAAATCAAAAAATTAATAAAATATTAAAAAGCTTGACAACCGGTTGTCCAAAAACTTGCAGACCAACCAGGTCATCCACCTTTTCAATTAAATGAGATAATGCCATTTGGCATTTTATAATTTAAAAATATGACAACAAATAATAAAAAAAGAAAAAATATTTAGGTTGTAGTAGGTTATTGATAAAACATAAAGGTTGTTAAATTATAAATTGTGTATGTGGAAGAGAAAGAAATAAATTTTTTATTAAAAAGTTGAGTTGGTGCAGGTTGTTGATAAAGATAGTCTTAAGACGCAATGGCCCATTAAATCTGGGCTGCATATCTGCGACAATTGGTTTTAAGAGCTAAAAATTGGCGATTTTCCACCTCGTCTGCACCTTAGGCCTGCCCCTACCCCTTGCCACCCTCCACCCCTACATAGCCTATGAAAATCATCAATTAACAGCCTGTCTCGCGGTTCAATTTTTCTGGTTCTTAATTGGACTGTGTCCAAGGCGCTTTTTTGATTTGGATGAATCATTGATCATGGGCCGGTTCCGAATCGATTCACTCAGTTCCGATTAGCCCCCGACGTACAGTCTAGCCCCAAATATAAAATTATGACTGCACCATTGATCACTGTATAACTTTTAGAATGTTGAGTTGTAAAACATAAAATTTGATAAATCATTTCCTGCTTAAATTAGTATCTCATAATCAATTGATAGGAAAGTAGTCTAAACTGAGTAAATCAATGGGAAAGTAGCTAGGAAGAAGCATCCTCGAAATTATAAATGAGGAGTAGTATTTAATTTACCTGATCCTAATTAAAAATGAAGCTTCACCCCATTATTTCTGAGCAAGAGAAAATTTCCTCCCCGTGTGGGGCAGTCCGCAGTCGTGCATGGCCCATCAAGCACACCATTGTTGACTTATATAAACGACACTTTAGGTCATTGATTATTTGTTAATGTCATTTTCTTTCATTAGTTGACATAATAAAATTTGATTTGATGGTCCTTGATTATTTGTTAATGTCATTTTCTTTTGAGTAGTTAGACATATTTAAAAAAATAAGGTCAAGTGTCATATATGTATATAGGATTATTTTTTTATTTTTTTTTTTTTTGATAAGGGAAAAAGCTTTATTAAAGAGAAGGTACAAGCAGTACCAGAAACATAACAGACAGCAAGAAAAGAAAGGAGAAAAGGAGAAAGGAACAAAGGAAAGCTAGACACCTCAGAACAGACTCAACCATGTAAACAGGCCGCTGCGTTCCAGCTGCAGAAATCGGAGGTGTTCAGTTTCAGATTGAAAGCCAAGCTCCAACCCCAGATTCTTGTCTTGATTTCAGAAACCATTCTCTCCTTAATCCAAGAGCCTTGATTGAAAATGCATTCGTTTCTCTTCTTCCAAACACACCAAACAACACAGATCCAAACTGCTGTTAAGAACCTGACGTCTTCTTTGTGCCCGAGGTTAACAAAAACATTGAAATGGGGCTTCGCCTTATGATGAAAGACAACTTGCTTGCCCATCCACTGTATCAGTTCCTTCCAAACTTCCTCAGATTTCGAACAAGAGAAAAAAAGGTGATCGATGGACTCTTCTTTCTCCTTACAGAAAACGCAGAAATTCGGAGGCTGGATAGGCACCTGCCGGCGGATGAGATTGTCGAGGGTTGGTAATCTACCTTTGAGCACCTTCCAGGCCGTAATAATAGCTTTTGCAGGGGCTTTGGTTTTCCAGATCTGCATCAGTTCACGTTCTTTTCTTTGGTCGTTCGGCTGTCTTCTCTCCCGGCTAATAGCCTCATAAGCCGACTTGACAGAGAAGGCTCCATTGGAAGACGCTTTCCATCTCCAACCATCCCGTTTTTCTGTCCTCAACACACAACTGTCAATTAAAGAAAAAAGGGACTGGATTTGATCAAGTTCGCGACCCCTCGGCTCTCGGCTCCACTCGAGTTTCCACCTCCATACTTCTTCGTCCCAACACCCCATACTCTTAATGTTCCCGTCTTTGTTGTTGGAGATTCGAAAAAGTCTGGGAAATTTCTCTGCGAGTTTGCACTCCCCAATCCACCAATCATGCCAAAACCTCAAGGAATCTCCCTCTCCCAACACCACCTCAATATTATCACGCAGCCACTTGCCGTCATCCCCCCTAGAAATACCCAAAACTTTCTTCCACCATCCTGTTTGTGTAATTTTGCCATTTGCGTCACCCATCCCACATTTCTCCCACACGGACTCCCCATGACAGGCTCTCACCACCTTGGCCCAAAAAAGCTGTTTATCCACCAGAAATCTCCAAATCCACTTGGCCATAAGGGCCGTATTAAACCAGCTAAGATTTTTAAAATTCAAGCCCCCGAGGTCAAAACCAACGCACAAGACATCCCACTTCACCCAATGGATTTTCCTATCTTCCAAGCCCCCACCCCAAAGAAACTTACCAAAACAAGACTGAATATCGTCGACAACACCTTTGGGGATTCTGGAAAAAGAGAGATGGAAGATCGGGATAGAAAGCAGAACTGACCGAATAAGAGTGGCTCTTCCGGCGAAGGAGATTTTCCGCTTCTTCCACCCATTGATCTTACTTTTAATCTTGTCAACCAAAAAGGACCACTCCATCGATCTTGACAGGCAGCCCCCAATTTTAACCCCGAGATACTTGGTCGGAAGACCCCCGATCTTGCACTTCAACTGATCTGCCATCGCTTCGCAAGTACTCCCAGGGAGGCCGATCCCGATGAGGCAACTTTTATCGAAGTTAACCTCCAGTCCTGCCAAAAGTTCAAAATTCTTGAGAATGTACTTTAAAGCGAGCACATTCTCATTCGTTCCAGCAGACACAAACATGGTGTCGTCGGCGTACTGAAGGTGGGAAATTGTGAGCAGCTCCCTTCCAATTCTGTACGGCTCCAACAGGTTCAACCGAACTGCTCTCTCGACAAGAATGTTGAGCCCTTCAGCCACTATCAAGAAGAGGAAAGGGGAGAGGGGGTCCCCCTGTCTAAGACCTCTTCCCATCTGAAAATCACCCGAGGGACTTCCGTTGACAAGAACGTTAATAGAGGCTGACCTAAGGCACCCAGCGATCCACCCGCGCCATCTTCCGCTAAAATTCATTCTTGCCATCATAGAGTCCAAGAAATCCCAATCCACCGAATCGTAGGCTTTGGCAAAATCGGCTTTAAAAAGAACCGTGGGTTTTTTCTTTTTCTTAGCTTCGGCGATCACTTCGTTTAACACCACCACTCCGTCCAAGATATATCTGCCTTCGATGAAAGCGCTTTGGCAGTCGGAAATAAGAAAATTCAGAGTCTGCTTAAGACGAGTTGCAAGAACCTTGGCCACAATCTTGTACAAACAGTTGATGAGGGAAATAGGGATTATAGTTGACCTCAATTTAGGATAATCAGGATTAGAGTAGATCTCAATTTTATTGTAGTACCATAAATTTCATGCATTTTTGTGTTATTATTATATATAATCATATATTTTCAAGTTAATGTATATATGCGCTTTTGAATTCAAGTATATGCACTTTTGTGTTTAATACTATATTAAATGGATCTACATACTACTGCAAGAAGCTAAGGGATTATACATAATCTCTTTCCTGTATAATCTTTTTTTTCAAAAAAAAGAACAAGAGAATTCGATTTGTTACAATTATACACGTCTTGGAAATAGTATCGGTTTTAAATACTGCAACTGCAAGACCATTTAGTTGAATCATTGTCTTAAAATTCCTATACATTTAGATGGAATATATATATATATGTATGGGGCCGCTCCAATGAGATCCTCTAATTTTAGTGAGATCTAGGGCACGATCTGGTGCGTTTATTTCATCAATCCTATGACTGATATTGTATCTGGAGGGTGATTTTTTTTCGCAGGGTTCGAATCTTGGAGGGAGCAGAATATTTTAAATTTTGTTATTCATCAGTATATACTGCATTGTTCATCAGTATATACTGCCATGTTCATCAGTATATATGTCTTATTCATTACGAATTTTTTAAATTTTATTTTTCATCAGTATATACATCTTGTTCGTTAGATATACATCTTGTTCATTAGTATTATATGTCTTATTCATTGTACTCATGTTACACGAAAAATAGGGGGTCTCACTAGAGCGCGCCCATATATATATATATATATATATAGGGGAAGGCTAAAATAAGAACGGTTCTTAAAATATAAATTAGGAACCATTTTCAGCCCTTAGATCATCAAGATCTACGGTTGATTCATCACCTTGTTGGATAAATTCGTGGTCCTGAGTTCGAATCCCAAAGGTAGCAAAAAATTATTTTTCGCAATTAATGTCTTTATACAGTTTATTCATGCGTGTTATACATAAAATTCATGCATTTTTGCTGGTTCGTAATTCTTAAAATAAGGGTGATTTATTGAATAACCGCCCCCTATATATATATATATATATATATATATATATATATATATATATATATAGGGTTGGGTTCCGGTAGTATCCAAGCTTATAATAGATCCGTAAATCCAAATTTAGACCACACATTTATGATATGTGGCGCATCAAGATGGTGACACGTGGCAAGACATTTCAAGGCAAAATCTGGAGAGGGGTAAAATTGGAATGTAATTTTTGAAATTAAAAAAAAAAATAGATTTTCTCAATATAGGTATATTTTAGATGCATAAAGTTTCATACGAGAATGCATGAAGTTTCATATAAAAATGCATAAAGTTTCATATAAAAATGCATAAGATTTCACCCCACCCCAACCCCACCCCCCACACCCTACCCCCCCCACCCCCCTCCCCCCCAATTTTTTTTTTCTTTTTTTAAAATTGATTTTCTAACCACTGACCCACCCCTACCCCCCACCCACCCACCCCCCCACCATTTTTTTTTTCTCTCAAAAACTGATTTTCTGACCACTGACCCCCCACCCACCCACCCCACCCCTAAAAAAAAATTTTTTTTTTGAAAAATTGATTTTTACATGCATAAAAAAATTACATGTTTTACATGTATATACTTTCGCACAGAAATGCATATACTTTCACACAAAAATGCATTACATTTTTTGACACAATATAATTTTTTTTTGGGCTGGAGGGTGGGTGGGGGGTTAGCGGTCAGAAAATCAGTTTTTTTTTAAAAAAAAATTTGGGAGGGGGGGTGGGTGGGGGGTGCGGGGGGTGGGTGGATCAGCGACTCAACAATCAGAAAATCAGTTTTGAAAAAAAAAATTGGGGGGTGGGTGGCGGGTCAGTGGTCAGAAAATCAGTTTTTTTTAAAAAAAAAAAATTGGGTGGGGGGGTGGAGTGGGGGGTGGGGCAGGGGTGGGGTGGCGAAAATACCAGATTTATTAAAATGAAATGCATTTTTTGTATAATTTAATGCATTTTTATGTAAAATCTTTATGCACTTTTGTTTGATTTTATATGCATGTGAAACATGACTATTTTGGGGGGTGGTAATGGGGAGGGTTGGGGGTGGTGTGGGGTGGGTTGGGGGGTGGTGCGGGGTGGGGTGGTGAAAATACCAAAACTGTAAAAATCAAATGCATTTTTCTGTTCAAAGTTATGCATTTCATGTGAAAACTTTATGCATCTTCGTGTGAAACTATATGCATCTAAAATATATATATTTTGAGAAAATCTAAAAAATATATATATTTTTTAATTATTAAATCCGAAAATTACATTCCAATTTTACCCCTCTCCATATTTTGCCTTGAAATGCCTTTATGCATCTTGATGCGCCACATGTCATAAATGTGCGGTCTAGATTTGGATCTACGGATCTATTATAAGCATTGGATACTACATGATCTCATTCCTATATATATATATATATATATAGGGGGAGGCTAAAATAAGAACACTTATTAAAATATAAATTAAGAGCCATTTTCAACCCTTAGATCATCAAGATCTACGGTTGATTCATCACCTTGTTGGTTTATAGGGGGCGGTTATTCAATAAACCACCCTTATTTTAAGAATTACGAACCAGCAAAAATGCATGAATTTTATGTATAACACGCATGAATAAACTGTATAAAGGTATGAATATCGAAAAAATAATTTTTTGCTACCTTTGGAATTCGAACTCATGACCATGAATATATCCAACAAGGTGATGAATCAACCGTAGATCTTGATGATCTAAGGGCTGAAAATGGTTCCTAATTTATATTTTAAGAAGCGTTTTTATCTTAGCCTTCCCCTATATATATATATATATATAGGGATAGGCTAATATATATATATATATATATATATATATATATATATATATATAGGGATAGGCTAAAATAAGAGCATTTCTTAAGATATAAAATAAGAATAATTTTCAGCCCTTAGATAATCAAGATCTACGGTTGATTCATAATCCTGTGGGATAGATTTATGGTCCTGAGTTCGAATCCTAAAGGTAGCAAAAATTTATTTTTCACAATTCATACTTTTATACAGCGAATTCATACGTGCTCTATATAAAATTCATACATTAAAAATTGCTCTTATTTCTTATTTTAAGATGTGCTCTCACGGTAGCCCACCCCTATATATATATATATAGGGGTGGGCTAGAATAAAAACACTCTTAAGTGTATAAAATATAAACATTTCTTAATGTACGAATTTTATGTAGAACACGTATGAATTTATCCAACAGAGTTACGAATTGCGAAAAATAACTTTTTGTTACCTTTAGGATTCGAACTCAGGACCATGAATTCATCCAACAGGGTTACGAATCAACCGTAGATCTTGATGATCTAAGGGCTGAAAATCATTTATATTTTATACACTTAAGAGTGTTTTTATTCTAGCCCTCTATATATATATGTATATATATATATATAGGGTGTGGTTCTAGAGAGAACTACATTATTTGTGAGAACGGGAGAACCATCAAATCTAATGCATCCACTGTAAAAATTAATGCATTCGCTGCTAAAATTAATGCACTCAAAAAATTAAAAAAAATGCTCCCTTCAGGATTCGAACCCAGGATCTGCATTCATCCAACAAGATGATGCATCCACCGTAGATCTTGATGATCGAATGGCTGAAAATGGTTCTCCGGTCTTCTTTTATTTATGGTTCTTTCTTGAACCTCTCCCTATATATATATATATATGGTATATATATGGGGCAGTTATTCAATAAACCACCCTTATTTTAAGAATTACGAACCAGCAAAAATGCATGAATTTTATGTATAACACGCATGAATAAACTGTATAAAGGTATGAATTGCGAAAAATAATTTTTTGCTATATTTGGGATTCGAACTCAGGACCATGAATTTATCCAACAAGGTGATGAATCAACCGTAGATCTTGATGATCTAAGGGCTGAAAATGGTTCCTAATTTATATTTTAAGAAGCGTTCTTATTTTAGCCTTCCCATATATATATATATAGGGGATGGCTACGGTAAAAACACTTCTTAAAATATAAATATAAACGTTTTTTAATGTAAGAATTTTATCCAACGGGGTTACAAATTCATCAAACATGGTTACGAATTGTGAAAAATAGTTTTTTGCTAAAATAGGGGAGGGCTAAAATAAAAACACTTCTTAAAATATAAAATATAAATAATTTTCCGCCCTTAGATCATCAAGATCTACGGTTGATTCGTAACCTTGTTGGATGAATTCGTGGTCCTGGGTTCGAATATTCCCGAAGGTAGCAAAAATTTATTTTTCACAATTCGTAACCATGTTGGATGAATTCGTAACCATGTTGGATAAAATTCGTACATTAAAAAACGTTTATATTTATATTTTAAGAAGTGTTTTCACTGTAACCCTCCCATATATATATATATATATATATATATATATATATATATATATCGGGAGGAAATACGAGTTGGGTTTTTGGCATGAAGTTACAATTAGGGATGTCAATGGGCCGAATTTGGACTGGATCTCATCAATACCAGATCTAGATCCGTTTTATTTTATCAGATCCAGATCCGCCCCAGATCCGACGGATCTAAAAAATTCAGATCCAAATCCAGATCCGCGGGTCCACGGGTCTAGATCCATAGATCTACTTCTGTTAAGATAAATTCAAAACAAATGGTTGAATCTGTCATAAATTTTGAATCAAAAACTAGAAGCATTTCATAAGCAATTCAGTCAAAAATCATAATCAAGTCATAAAGTTCAAATCTAACAAATGGTTGAATCTGTCAAAAACTATAGACTCGCGGAGGTTCTGGACTCACGGAGGTTCTGGACTCGCGGATGTTGAATCTAGCAAAGCAGTGGAGGTTCTGGACTCGCGGAGGTGCAGCCTCTAGACTCGCGGCGGTGGAGGTTCTGGACTCGCGAACGGTGGCAGCGATTTGGCGCGCGAACCTCTAGCGGCGAACCTTTGGCTACAATTCGGCGAGCTGGGCCGCTGAACCTTTGCCGACGAACCTCTGGAGCACTGAACCTCTGGTGCGCAAACCTCTGGCGCGCTGAACCTTTGGTGTGCGAACCTTTGCCCGGAGAGATGGAGAAGTTGACGGAGTCGGACAGATGGGACGGTGGCGCCGGACGGTGGAGATGGCTGGAATCGAAGATAGGATTTGGGAAGCCAAGCGGGAGGGAGGCGCCGCTCAATGTAGGAAATTTTAGGGTTCCTTAGTTCTAATTCTAAATGAAATTTTCAAGTAGTGTATTATTTTTAATTTTTAAATATTAAATATTATTAATAAAATAAATATCAAATATAAAAAATATATATTAAATAAAACGGATCCATGGGTCAGATCTGGGTCGGATCCGGATGATGCATGCCATGGAGGCCCAAGTTACGTTGCATATGTGGGCTGATTTAATAGAGTCTTTTATTTTGTTTTATCTTATAATTTTCGTGGGTTATGTTAGGGTGGCTGAAATTAGGCCTTAGTTGAGTCAATTTTGAGTTTTATACCTTGTTTTGACTAAGGATATGTTTCCTTATTAGATTAGGAGTTATTTTTCATGTTTATTCTCCTAGTTTGGTTAGGTTTTCGCATACCTTATTTGTAGTCTTTATGATGGACGAAAATTAGGGTTTAGATTAGGTTTAGTTGTTTCCTTATTAGACTAGGTCTCTTTATTGTTGCCTATATATAGGCCTCTTGTTATGAACGAATTATCAACCTATTTTTTATCAATAAACTTGTGAGTTTTATTTCTCTCTTGAGAGTTCCGAATTCCTCTTGATTATTCCAAGACGAATTCAATTATCGACGTAACGGCGAGTCAACCAACCCTCGTCGGGTGTCATTCAGCGTCCCCGAGTTGCTGCATCAACTGCACGTTGGGGTTTAGGGATTCGTTCGCCTAAATCATTCCGTGGGTTAGATTCAGAGGTTTTGGGATTCCATCTTCTGTTCGTTGTTCAAGTCTTCCGTTTGCGTGGTGTTCGATTTTGATCGGCAAGGATCATATCATCTGGTATCAGTTTTCCAAGTTTCAAAAGGGCGAAATTTCTAGGGTTTTATCATTTGTTCTGTTGGGTTCTGTTCATAATTTCAGTTCGGGTAGACGTTTTCTAGGGGTTTTTGTCCTTCTGTTGGGTTCTGTTCTCAATTTAGGGGTGTTTCTTTTAGGTTTTGTTGGCCGCATTTCAGATTTTCAAAATTATTCAGGGTTTGGTCTTTTCTGTTTGGGTCTTTATTTTCTTCACAGAGTATGAGTGTGATTCCAGCAAATCACAGCCATCCGGCAGTTTTTGATGGTTGCAATCGAGATAAGCCGTGTCGTTCATGTCAAGGGTTCAGATCCCATGAGAGTGAGCAGTGGGCAAATTTCTTTCACACGCGTTGTCTTGTCCATGACAGGGTGTGCAGTGTGATCATTGATGGAGAAAGTTGCTCGAATGTGGCGAGTAGGTACATGGTAGAGAAATCGGGGCTGACCGAGGTGCAACACCCCAAGCCGTATCGTGTGCAATGGCCGAATGAGACTGGCGTCGTCGAGGTTACCACGCAAGTGAAAGTGCCTTTTCGCGTTGGGAAGTATGAAGATGAGGTTGTGTGCGATGTTATTCCCATGCTAACGACCCACATTTTGTTGGGTAGACCGTGGCAGGTCGATCGACGAGCTATTCATGATGAAGTCACCAACAAGTACTCCTTCGCGTATAAGCACAGGAAGGTGGCACTTGTCTCTCTTAGTCCTCAACAAATTTATGAGGATCACTTGCAACTGCAGCAACGACACATAGAGGCGGAGGAGGTGATGTCTAGGGAGCAGCCGGTAGAGAAACAGGAGATGCCGGTTGAAGTGGAGATTGATAGAGAGGTTGTTGCTCTCAAGGATGAGGAGACCGATTTCGATAGGCCACAAGTGGAGGCGACCGACGAAGCAATGGCAGTTGTGGTGGACATCGATCGAGAGGTGGTTGCTGTTGAAGAAGAGGAGCCCAATCTTACGTTGCTGAAATTGAAGGATTCACGTGAGAAAATGCGTGAGGAATCTGTTCCATATATTTTGGAAGCAAAGGCGTTGAATCATGATAAGAGCGTTGAACAGGAGCAGCGCTGTGATGTTGCCAATAAGTTAGGGATGATCTTGTTACAACAACCAAAGCTAAAGTGGATGCATCAATCGAAGCATTTGGTTTTTGGATCCTGGCAAGATGAATGATGGACAAGAGAGAAAAGCTAGGGTCCATCAATTGTTTCTAGCAGCCAATGAAGATTTTGTTTTTGATCCAGGTATTGGCATTCACGACTTGGATTTGAGGACAAATCCCTTTCAAGAGGAGGGGAATGATGCATGCCATGGAGGCCCAAGTTACGTTGCATATGTGGGCTGATTTAATAGAGTCTTTTATTTTGTTTTATCTTATAATTTTCGTGGGTTATGTTAGGGTGGCTGAAATTAGGCCTTAGTTGAGTCAATTTTGAGTTTTATACCTTGTTTTGACTAAGGATATGTTTCCTTATTAGATTAGGAGTTATTTTTCATGTTTATTCTCCTAGTTTGGTTAGGTTTTCGCATACCTTATTTGTAGTCTTTATGATGGACGAAAATTAGGGTTTAGATTAGGTTTAGTTGTTTCCTTATTAGACTAGGTCTCTTTATTGTTGCCTATATATAGGCCTCTTGTTATGAACGAATTATCAACCTATTTTTTATCAATAAACTTGTGAGTTTTATTTCTCTCTTGAGAGTTCCGAATTCCTCTTGATTATTCCAAGACGAATTCAATTATCGACGTAACGGCGAGTCAACCAACCCTCGTCGGGTGTCATTCAGCGTCCCCGAGTTGCTGCATCAACTGCACGTTGGGGTTTAGGGATTCGTTCGCCTAAATCATTCCGTGGGTTAGATTCAGAGGTTTTGGGATTCCATCTTCTGTTCGTTGTTCAAGTCTTCCGTTTGCGTGGTGTTCGATTTTGATCGGCAAGGATCATATCACCGGATCTGAAATTTTCAGATCCAGATCCAGATCCGTTTTTAAAATTGAGATCCAGATCCGTCGGGTCCAAAAAACTGAGATGCACACCCTGAAAAACGGATATGGATCCACGAATCTGGACCGGGTCTAAGATCCACTGCCATCCCTAGTTACAATTGCTATATAATTGCAATTATGTGTAAATCTGTTTCTTGTACTTTTTGTGTAACGTGAACGATTTTGACACAGCAATGAATGAATGCGCTTGATTCTAAATAAAATAAAAATAATTTTTTTATAAAAAAAACTTATTTTGATTCATGATAACACAAATTAAATTGGTAAATATCATACTAGTAATTAAACATGAATGCACTAGAGGAATGTGACGAGGAATTGATCATAAATATATATACAAAATTAAATTAAAGATGTGTATTGTTGTAAAAGTGAAATATGACACATGATATAACAATGATGGAACATTAATACATATGTACTCGAAGAAGTCATAATTAATGCCATTGACTGCTCGCTAGTGACAGTTCGAATCCTATGGCCCCAAAACCGCGTACCACTCCGGATCCCAACACAAAACTACACCGTTTTGTAGTTTATATTTTCGTCCTTTTTGCAGATAATCAGCTCGGCTCAAGCCGCGAATCATTTTTCTCTTTCCTTTAGCAGATCAATGTCATTTTTTTTATTTAATAAAATCTCTCTCCACAAAAATGAGAGAATTTCATCTTCTACACGCGATTTGGCTATGGATTTCCAAAACGGTGTAGTCTTGTGTTGGGATCGTATCGTCCGTTGTTGAGTAGCAGCGTCGAGGTGGAGGAGTGCAGAGGGGCGTTTTCTGTTTTGCCCCTCCCATTAGAAATTATTTCCGACCAAAACCAATTTTCAAATCTCATATGTGGAAAGGATTGAGTTCTGTTTGGAGGCAAAAAGAAAAATTATGATAGTTAGGACATACGGCCGGCGGAGTAGTGGACTGACAAGGAGCTACTTCGACGTCGTTTCGGAGTCGCCTTCCCACGAATGCCCCCAAGATGTTTACAATTTTACATTTTCGTCCTTGGACTCCGCTCACTGTCACTGGTCCAATCCCTACAGTTTCGATTCTTCGCAGGAGCCGAGACAAATGACGATTTTGCGCTCAAGAAGGGCTGCTGGTTGCGGGGATAATGGTGGACGAAAGAATGTGAAGCTAAACGGCCTTGATTCGAAGCCATATGGTTTGAGTTCATCTCAGGAATTGAAGGATTATTCGGTGGTGGAGATGATTCGTGGCTTGAGCCGAGCTGATTATCTGCAGAGAGAGCGAAAATATAAACTACAAAACAGTGTAGTTTTGTGTTGGGACACGGAGTGGTACACGATTTTAGGGACAGAGGATCGGAACTGCACTAGTGAAGTGAAACATGCCAAACGACGATAAATATGAAACAATATGGAAATAGTGTAGAAACTGAATTCCAAGATATATATGACATGATAATTAATGTAGTGAAAATAGAAATACAAGTAACATTCACAACTAAGAAACATATTCCCTCCGCCCATAAAACATCTTCCTAAAGGAAGCCTATACATGTTTTAAGAAAAGTTAAATGTATATTTGGTGAGTGAAAAATGTGTTCAATAAATTAGAAAAAATAGTGATAGTTAGTAGAGTTATTTTCAAAAGTGGTGAGTCTATTAGTAGCAATGAGTATTAAATATATGAGAATTGCATGATGTTAATGAAATTATTTCCAAAAATTGATTAAAAAGATGTTTCGTGCACAAATGAAAATGAAAAAATAAGAAGATATTTCATGGATGGATAGAATAATTACTCCCTCTGTTCCGCTTCAAATGACCCAAAAAATATGGGCACAAAGATTAAGAAATATGTGATAAAAGTGTAAAGTGGTGGTGAGACAACTCAAAAATAGTGTTAAGTATCTAATTTTATTTTTAAATTTAGATTGTGTCATTTGAAATTGGACAACCCAAAATAGAAATTGAGTCACTTGAAGTGAGATGGAGGGGAGTATTATATTACTTCAAAAAAAGAAAGAAAAGTAAACTCTAATTTGAAAGGGACATCTAAAAGAAAACGAAATCTATGAGTAGAATGGTATTGTATTAAGAAGAAATTGCGAGTTAATTAGGCGGAAACATAAGAAATTAATGAGGCAGTGGTGGCCGGTGGGGCAGACCTCTATAAATATTGGCTTCTCGCAGCTTACTCCTTCCTCGCCCAAACACACTTTATTGAAAGCTAGCAGAGAAAGCAATCAGGTCGCGGAAAGTAAAATGATAAGCATGGCGATAATGGCGACCCAAACGGAGAAAGTGGTGGCGAGTCTGGCGGCAATGGCGACACAGACAGGCAAAGCAGCTGCAGGCCTGACGGTGGTGTTCGCCATGTTCCAAAACTACTTCCCCTGCGAACTCCGCGTCCTAATCATGGAGTGCTACGACAAATTCGTCAATTTCGTGTACCCCTACATCCAGATCACCTTCCCCGAGTTTCAGGGCGACGGCTTCCGCCGCAGCAAGGCCTACTCCGCCATCGAGAGGTACCTCAACACCAACTCCACCAAGCAGGCCAAGCGCCTCCAGGCCTACGTCGTTGACGACTGCGACGCCGTCGTCCTCTCCGTCACCAACAACGAGGAGGTCGCCGATGAGTTCAAGGGCATCAAGCTCTGGTGGACTTCCCGTGAGCATAGCCCCACCAAGCAGTCCATCTCCTTGTGGCCCAGGAAGGATGAGAAGAAGTACTTCCGCCTCACTTTCTACCGCAAACACCGCCACCTCGTCACCACCGAGTATATCAAGCACGTCTTGGACCAAGGGAAGGCCATCACCGTGCAGGAGCGCCGGAGGAAGCTCTGCACCAACAAGGCCGGAACCGCCGGCGGCGGCTGCGGCGGCGGCGGCTATGGCTTCGGCGCCGGTCTGTGGAGCGAGGTGGTGTTCGAGCACCCCGCCACATTCCCTACCCTGGCCATGGACCCCGTCAGGAAGCAGCGAATCGTCAATGATTTGCTGTATTTCTCGAAATCGGAGGAGTATTATAAGAAGGTGGGGAAGGCGTGGAAGCGGGGGTATCTCCTCTACGGCCCCCCGGGAACCGGCAAGTCCACCCTGATCGCCGCCATGGCTAATTTATTACAGTACGACGTGTATGATCTGGAGCTCACTGCGGTCGACAACAACACTGAGCTGCGGAAACTGCTGATCAACACCACCAGCAAGTCGATTATAGTCATCGAGGACATCGATTGCTCCATCGACGTGACGGCCAAGAGGGAAGACGACGACGATGACAAGGAAGAAGACAAGGGCGCAGCAAAGGATCCAGTGAATGAGGAGAAGAAGAAGAAGAAGAAGAAAAAGCGCAGTAATGTGACCCTCTCCGGGCTACTCAACACCATCGACGGGCTCTGGTCGGCTTGTCCCGGGGAAAGGATCATCGTTTTCACGACCAATCATGTGGAGAAGCTGGATAAAGCACTGATCCGGAGGGGGAGAATGGATGAACACATAGAG
Organism: Salvia miltiorrhiza; assembly: GCF_028751815.1. Lineage (NCBI taxonomy): Eukaryota > Viridiplantae > Streptophyta > Magnoliopsida > Lamiales > Lamiaceae > Salvia > Salvia miltiorrhiza. Next base: position 160,331 of record NW_026651550.1, read on the forward strand.
TTTTCCTATTGCGGGTTCGAAGCGTTTAAGATATTGGCCAAGAATTATTTGGACACTGATTCACATGAATTGTTTGCAAAGATTAGGCAGCTGCTCAAGGAGACGGAGATGACTCCGGCCGATGTTGCTGACAAACTCATGCTCAAATCGGATGTGGAAGATGCCGACACTAATTTGCTGAGATTGATCAAAGCGTTGGAGGAGGCCAAGGAAAAAGCCAGACAGAAAGCGGAGGAAGAGGACAAGAACAAGGCCGAGAAAGAAGAGCAAGAGAAGAAGGTGGCAGAGGAGAAAGCCAGGAATGGGAGTACTGGTGATCAATCTTTGGATAATGGAGTGAAAGAAAATGGTCAAACAATTAAATTATGATGATATATATGTGCGCGTGTGTGTGTCAGTGTGTGCGCCAAGTGATGTGTATGACATGTAAGATTTGTTGTTAAATCCTTAATTAGTGTGATATGTATGCATGCATGTTTATATCAGTATTGAATTAGTAGGATAAATGATGCAAAAGTGGTGGTACCGTGGTAGTGTATATATTCATTTGTTGATTAATCTTCAAACTAATATTTCGAGCATATTCTAATAGCCATTTAATTAAGGTGTAAGAGATTAACACGGTAGCATACTGAAATAAATTGAAAGTAGTGAATATCTGATGAGCAAGTAAACGGACGGAGCTGCAGGTTTCAACTCTCTACGTACAACCCATATATATTTAATACTATTAGATTGGGCCCAACCAAATTCCTCATTAATGATGATGATAGATCTTCCAAAACTTGCAACTTCCACTAAAACGAAATACTTGCAGAATCAAACCTTCTTCTATATTATAACAGTGTAAAGAGATGCATATATTGATGATGATTGGTGTGAAATTGTTGTTGTATATTATTATAATTATTACTCTACTCCAAGTTCAAAGTATAAGAGAAACTAATCCAACCATACCTAACATATACGTACGAATACTAGCAATTAGGCACCATTTTCTGATAATATTCCATTCGTGGTAGCACCACCATTTTGTTGTTTCTTCTTCTCTTCTTCTTCGGCAGCCTTTTTCTTCTTCTTCTTCTTCTTCTTCTTGGGCAGCCTTTTTCTTTTCCTCTTTTTCTTCTTCTTCCTTGGCTAATTTCTCTTCCTCCTCGGCTTTGGCTTTGAGCTTGGCCTCCTCTATCGCTTTCACCAATCTCGTCAAACATCTCTCCTTGTCTTCTCCCCGCAATTTGGGCATCAAATTCTCAGCTACATCCTCCGGCGTCATCTTCGTTTCCTCCAACTGCCGCCTGATGCTCTCGAACATATCATGCTCTTCAATCTTCAAATAGTTCTTGGCCAAGACCTTGAAGGCCTCGAAGCCGCAATAGGAGAGCTCAATGTGCATATCCATTCTCCCTCTTCGAATGAGAGCTGGATCTAGCTTCTCCACGTAGTTGGTGGTGAAGACGATGATTCTCTCTCCTCCACAGGCAGACCAGAGGCCGTCGATGAAGTTGAGTAGCCCAGAGAGTGTCACCTCGCTCGTCTTCTTCTTCTCGGCCTCATCCATTTTCTTTTTAACTGGATCCTTATTCTCTTCATCTTTCTTCTTGTCTTCTCCATCCTTGTCCGTCTTCTCTCTCTGCCCCGTCAGCTCCAGCGAGCAGTCGATATCCCTCGATGACGATGATGGATTTGCCGGAGGTGTTAATGAGCAGCTTCCTCAATTCCGTGTTGTCCTTCACCGCGGTGAGCTCGAGGTCGTAGACATCGTATTCTAAGAGATTAGCCATGGCGGCGATCATGGTCGACTTGCCGGTACCAGGGGGCCCGAAGAGGAGATACCCGCGCTTCCACGCCTTCCCCACCGACTTGTAATAATCCTTAGATTCCGAGAAGTTGACGAGATCGTCGATGATCTAGCTTGCTTCTTTCCGGGATCCTGTTAAAGAGTAATTTGTAAAGTCTTTTCTCGAAGTCTGTTAGAGTTCTTCAAGAGTCGAGTCTTTATTTGCATTAATAAGGCTCTTAAGTATTTATGCCTTTTCGGATGCATCCATAAGTATCCTCTATGTAGTTTGGATCATTATCTACTTCTATCAATAAAACCATAAAGCAAGAGCTGTAGCTTTGCATTCTCTCATACAAATCTGTTTCATAAAATATTCTCCAACAAATTTGGTATCCAGAGCGCAGGCTAGTCGTCGTTATGACAACCCCTCCAAATTTCATTTTCTCATATACAGCTAGCCAAGTTCCAATTTTCGATGGTGAGCACTACGATTACTGGAGTGCTCAAATGGAAACTATCTTTCTCTCACAAGATCTCTGGGAAGTATTCGAAGTCGGCTACGAGGTTTCTCCAAATCAAGCAGGAGATAAAGCGAGCAGAGACAACGTGAAAAAGAACGCAACAACGTTAGGATTATTAAACAAGGTGTCAACAAAGCCATCTACCCTCGAATTTTCGGCAAAAAATGGCGAAAGAAGCATGGGAAACTCTAAAAACTGAGTTTCAAGAATCGGAAAAAAGCAATCTCTCTTCGGCTACATTCCTTATGGAGTCGATTTGACAGTCTGTCAATGAAAGAAAGCGAGCCCATAAAGGATTTCTTCTCCAACATTGCTGAAATCGTCAATCAAATTAAGAGTTGTGGAGATGGCGTACCTGAAAAGAAAGTCGTTGAGAAGATTTTGGGGAGTCTTCCCCCAAAGTTCGAGCATATTGTCACTGTCATCATTGAGACTAAAGATCTCAATAAGCTCACTCAATACGAACTTATGGGATCTTTAGAAGCTCACGAGCAGAGAGTAAGCAAATACAACAATCAAACTTTAAAATTATGATATCTATATGTTCAAATTATGTACGTGGTACGTGGCATGGATACGTTAGCGTGTAATAAGGAATAGAAAATCCAACCGAGTTTTTGCATACATCATAACTTCAACTTGACGTCCAAATTTATTACCCAATATATATTCTTATTGGGCGAGAGTAGAGCCAATGACCAAGACTTTTATGTTAAAATTGGTCCTTTGTTAAGTAAATGGTTGGCTAAATAGAGTATTAGTTTTATGCACCACCCCGCGTCGGCTGCGGGACCATGCCAATTTCAACTTAATATAATAATGGATAAATCTATACGGATCAAATTGATCCGGATCAATAGGGGTAAAAAAGTTAAAATTTTTTTACTGAAAATGTGTTTTACCTTAAATGTCCCTTATAAAAATTTATTATTTTAGAATACTAAATTTAATATATTGTGAATATAAAGTGAATGTCTTTTCATTTTTCTAGGCCATAAATTAAATTCATGAACATAAAATTAAATGTTTAATCTCCTTAAATCTATGCACTTAAATGAATTCATTGAACATATATAGGATACATAATGCGTTGCTATGTAAAAAATGAACATTTCATTTTTTTTATAAAAAATTAAACATTTCATTTCATTGAAGCCATACATAATTTGTAGCATTTTTTATTTAAGAAAATAATTAGTTTGGTACGTATAAATAACTTGTTTTTAATATCTTTTTATGTTTTATTTGACATTTTTGTTTTTGTAACATTTTTTTATTTAAACACCCCTAATCACTATAAAATGTATTTCAATTTAAAATTTTAAATATTTATATATTATTATTATGATGATATCGGATTATATCTAAATTAAAATTCTTTACATAAATCATTAATGAGTTATGTATTTATCAAGTATTGTGTACTTTTCAACATCATCTTGATTTTATTATTTTCCATGAGATCATAATTATTCGAAACACAACCAACAATATAAAAAGTCATAAAATGTAATATAATTTATATTATAATTTAGGATTGCATATATGTATATGTATATCACATACTTAATAAAATTTGAATATTTTCTACAAGTATTTTTTTTTAATATGACAAAAAATTTGTGTGCGATTGAGCCTATTGTAATCTCCAATGAAATCATGAATAATTACGAAATTTGAGTTTACTAATTTTAATGTGTGTGAGATTGAGCCTATCGTAGATCTTGATGATCTAACGGGTGAAAATAGTTTCTATTTTATATTCTAAAAGATATTTTTATTTTAGTCCACCCATATATATATATATATATATATATATATATATATATATATATATATATATATATATATATATACTACGAGCACCTCTTAAAATAAAAAATAACAACTAGAAAAAAATGTATGACTTTTATGTAGAACTCGTATGAATTCGCTGTATAAAGGTATGAATTGTGAAAAATAATTTTTTGTTACTTTTGGGATTCGAACTCAGGACCATGAATTCATCCAACAGGATGATGAATCAACCGTAGATCTTGATGATCTAAGGGCTGAAAATTATTCTTATTTTATATCTTAAGAAGTGTACTTATTTCAGTCATCCCCTACACACACACACACACACACACACACACACACACACACACATATATATATATATATATATATATTCTTGTAAATAAATCATATCATATATATATATATATATATGAAAACTCAACCACTTACATAAATAGTAACATATTGCCTAAGTTTATAATATTATGAAAATTTATATTGGTAATATATATGATTAAAATAGACTTTAAATGAAATAATAACATATTTTTATATTAAATGATCACACATGTTCAGTAAATGTAAATAAAATATTTAGTAAGTATATGTATTAGAGATTTAACAAATGGTGGTGATAATGATTGTTATGCATCTATCGATCTCCTTTAGTGCACATTGGTAGGGGTGAGCAAAATCGGACCAAAACCGATGGACCGGACCGAACCGATCAGTTTTTTCGGTCCAGGTCGGTTTTGGTCCATGTATTGGTCCGGTCCGATCCTATTTTCTTGGACCGAAAATATTTCGGTTCGGTCCCGGTCCTGGGGAGGCTAAAACCGACGAAAATCGGACCGAACCGAATATATATATTTAATATTTTTATTAATATTATTAATATTTTTATTAATTTCTAATATTTTTATTAATATAATATTTTTATTAATTTTAAATATTTTTATTAATTTCTAATGTTTTTATTAATATTATTAATATTTTTATTAATTTTTAATATTTTAAAAATGGTCGGTTTTGGACCGAACTGGACCGAGAACCGATGGCGGTTTCGGTCCGATTTCGGTTCGGTCCTAGGATTTCAGTTGGTCCGGTTTGGTCCAAAAAATATTGAAAATTCGGTCCTCGGTTTCGTCGGTTCGGTCCGGACCGACTGCTCACCCCTACACATTGGCATTGCTTAATGCATCTAAAGTTTCAATAATAGACATCATTTCAAACATTTACCCGTCCTATTCTAACAACATATGTGATCATTTTTATTTTGACCGAGCACAATAATTGTTCCTACCCGTTTCTTGTATAACATACAATTTTAACATCTATATAATATTAATAAATAATGTAAATATAAAAATACTTTAAAATAATATTTATTGTTAAAAGAATATTGTCTCTCGTGCATCGTACGGGAGCAAAACTCGTATGATAAGAAAACACAATTCAATTGATAAAATGGTTCCTATCTTACTTCAATTCATGATCGAATAATATGGTTCCTATCTTACTTCAATTGACACTTGATTAGATTTTTAAAAAATTTAAAAATTTAGAAATTAATTATTTTTAAATAAAGTATATTGTATTTTCGACAAATTGTATTAATAAAAAAATATAAAACTAAGACAATCACTATATATATTTGTTCTTTAAAAAAATTGTATATAAATGATAATGAAACGCATTTCAATTGATAAGACGCTTCTCAAATAATCTTAAAGTCAGTGGATTGACTCATGTGTGCATATGTTTTTGAAATTTAAAAAAATGTATATATGCAAGGATGATGTACGAAATCGTAAACCCTCTACCCTTGATAAAATATTGAACTCTTTGTTTATAGTTAATAAATATTAAAAACTATGAATTAATTATATTTAATAAAGTATAGTTTATTTTCATGAAGTTACGATACCAAAAACTACCAAAGTAATACAATCACTGTAGTTAAGTCATTTTTTCGTATATATTAAGAAATAACTTTTTAATGCATTAAGATATCCACAAAAAAGCATAAAAAATACACAGTACATTTTTAAATTATGTTGGCGGTCACTAAAGCTAAGTTGTTATTCATATATATTAGTGAGCAAGAAAAATATATACTTCAATTGCAGCAATTGGACAAGAGGTGACAATTTGATTTACATGTATTTATTTGTATTTAATAAAATTTTTGACTCTTTATTTTTAGTTAATAAATACTATAAAAATTTAGAAATTAATTATATTTAATACAATATAATTTATTTTCGACAAATCAAGATAATTAAAAAAAATACAATTATGAAATTGTTTATCTTTATCAATCAAATGCCAACGAAAAACTTTAGCTTAAAATGTATTCATTGAATTGAGTCTTTACATTTTTCCATCCTAAATTTATAAATTAATTATATCTAATACAATATAATTTACGAATTATGTGTATATTTAAATCACTTTACATATTATATTTAAATCACTTTACAACTTTAGTATACTTACTTTGATATCTATGTTTTTATGTTTTGTTTGATATTTTTGTTTTTGTAATATATTTTTATTTAAATAAAGGGTGTGTTTACAAAAAAGAAAAGCATACATAACGAAAATAAAAGTAAAGAAACACTTATGGAAAATAAAAGTATAGAAAAGCATGTTAACAACAAAAAAGATCGTCAAGATTTATGCATGATCGAGTAATTAAATAGATTCATGTTTGTTTACAAAATATATTATAAATTAGTCAAACTTCTCATTGAAAATACAAAAGTATTTATTGAAAATAATGTTCCCAATAATATATATACATATTTAATTAATATATTAAAATTATAAAATGATAAATACATAAAGGGTAAATATGTCTTTTTATGTTGAACATTAATTAATTTTTGGATTTGATCCGGATCAAATTGATCCAAATAGCAAGGTCTTATAATAATTTACTTTTTATTGAAGTTTTTGAATGATCCTCTTTATACACGAAAGCAGTGGCTGATGTCCGAATAGGACGAAAGATATTGACCAATGAATTTGAGACTTACGAGAAGGCGTTTTCTCAGAAAGTGTCCAATTGAAGATCACAAATCTTACATCACCACAACTACGTCACAAATTCTACTATTTCCAACATAAATGCACCCACACCAATTTGGGCCACCAATTGGGTTATCTACGCACTAATTATAAGAAGCCCATTTTCCAAAATTAATGATAATTGATAACTAATTCAACCTTTCAATTCTCCATATATTAGAGCACTCCCAATAGATCACTTAAATGCATCACTAACTCTAAATTTAGACTAAAACAATTGAAAATGAGATAAAAAAAATACATCCAGCAGATCCCCTAAATTAGATGGGATCCACAAAAAAATTTACACCTACCTAAATTCAATCTTAAATTTACATCCACCCTAAATTATTTTAAGCTTATAATTAGTAGGGCCCACACATAATTATTATTTTTATGTAGAAAATAGGAGATCTAGTGTATGCATTTATAAAATCGAGATCCTAAAATTAAATAGGGAAGCTTTAGGGAGGAATATAGGAGCATAATTTTAGAATTTTTGCTGGGAGTGCTCTTATGCGTTCGCTTATCATTGTGAGTTATCTCCTTAGAACCTAAATTTTTTTCTGGCAAAGTTCACGATATACGTCACGATTTGAATGCAAATATAATGGAACATTAACATTATTAATTTGTTAGGTTGTGTTTACTTTATTGGATAAATTTATTCATGAAAAGGAATGGATAACAAAATTTTATGTTTTAAAATGTATCTTTTACTCCCTCCGTCCCCAAAATAAGTTCCTATTTGGGGACAGCACGGGTTTTAAGAAAAAATGGTAAAGTGTATTGATAGTGGAGAAAAATATGTTATAATTAGTATTGAGAGTGGTTAAAAGGTGAAAAAGTATTATAATTAGTATTGGGAGTGGTGAAAAAGTGAAAAGTAAGAATAAATAAAGTATTATTAGTGGTGGGGTAGTTGTCCAAAAATGGAAAGAAAGAAAGATGAACTTATTTGGGGGACGTCCCAAAAAGAAAAAAGAGGAACTTATTTCAGGGACGGAGGGAGTATTTTTCAACATTTGACACAAAAGAGATGTTTACTATTTTTTCTTCCTTATTTTCACTTCAAGTATGGATAATATTATAGGCAACACCCTAATGTAGCCAAAATCTTTTAATCATAGGAAATTCTAGCCATACAAATAAAAATATGAAAATAATAACATTTCTGACTAAAATACCCTTTTAGTGTGTAACAGTGTAAAATATACTATTACACACTTTTCAAAACAGAAAAAGTGTGTAATAGTATATTTTACATTGTTACACACTTTTTCGCAATCAAAGATTTTTACGTTATTACACTTTTGTGAAAAAGTGTGCGACAGTGTAAAATACACTATTACACGATTTTCACGATTATTACACGATTTCTGAAAAGTGTGTAATAGTATATTTTATATTGTTACACACTTTTTCGCAATTACACACTTTTACGTTACACACTTTTGCGAAAAAGTGTGTAACTATATTAAGGGTATAATTGTACATTTACATTAAAAAAATGCTAGTTTTTTCATATTTTTATTTGAGTGGACACTTTTTCCTTTTCTTATATAAGAATGGCTAATTGTGCTCATTAACTCTAATAGTATCCATCCATTTTTGAGTGGATAAGTGAAAATAAGTAAGGAAAAATGGTGAACATCTCTTTTGTATGTCAAATATTGGAAAACAAAGAAGACATTTCAAGGCATAAATTTTTGTTATCCTTTTTCCATGGATAAATTTATCCATCAAAGTAAACGCAACCTTATACATATATAGAATTATGATCAAATAAAACTTTCATTTAACACAAAACTATTGGAGTCAATATATCAAATTAGCCTATTTTTTATAGTAAGCTTAAAATTTACCCACTCAAATAATTTTTTAAAAGTTATCCACTTTTTGTGTTAAATGACTAAACTGCTCCTAAGATTAAAATTTAAAAATTACCCACCCCTAATCTCTATCTCTCATCTCGTCTCTCTCTCACTCTCTTTCTAGATCTCATGAATTGATCTTCAAATTCATGAATTCCTCACTTGAATCTCATGAAATGATTTTCAAATCTTGAATTCCTTACCAGAATCGCTGATGCTCTACGCCATCCTGACGGCCACAGTGGCGGTGGCGTTATTCACGCCAGAGTGGGCCTTCATCTCGTCAGGCTGCCGTTGGACATTCTGCCCGATGACTTCTGCCTCGCCGCATGCACGCCTCTTCAAGCGATCCAGAATGCATATGCTTGTGCCACCGCTCTTCGCCGTTGTCATGATCGCCAACTCCGCATGTGCCCTCAGAGCACTCGACTTGTGGTAGGCTGAGGCGGTGATTGATTCTTTTTTTTTTTTTGAGGAAATGGTTAATATCTAATAGGTAATTGGTGTATAAATACATAAACTTTACTCACTTTTTGGTATTTAACATAAACTTTAAATTCTAGTTATAAATACATGAACTTTACTTTTTTTTGGTATTTAACATGAACTTTAAAATATAATTATAAATACATGAACTTTAAACATATTAAATTTTTTACTCGTTTTTCATTTTTTTTCAAATTAAAAATGACTTGGAATGCATGAATTTTGACGAGGAAAATTTCTCGTTATAAAAATTAATTTTCACCGTTCAATTTTTGATCCATTTTTTATATTCCGAATTTCTGAATTTGGCTTTCTGAATGATTAAATTGGCTTTCTGAAATCCCCAAATCTTAAAGATGAAATTTGCTTTCTGAATTTGTGAAATTTGTAGACAAATTTCATATTTTAACTTTTGATTATTTTTCTCTAACAAAAAATAGTGACGTCGTATCTCAACGCCGAATTGTGCACATTAAGATTCAAGCATTCCAAGTCAGCTTTAATTTGAGAAAAATGAAAAACATGTTAAAAATTGAATAAGTTCGCAGTCCATGTATTGATAACTATGTTTTATAGTTTATGTTAAATACCAAAAATGAGTAAAGTTCATGTATTTATAACTAGAATTTAAAGTTCATGTTAATTAAATACCAAAAAGTGAGTAATGTTCATGTATTTATACGCCAATTACCCATATCTAATTTCCTCGTAACTTTTCAAATTAGTTTGGAAGATAAATTTTTTCCTAAAATTTATAAATATTTTGGATAATTAATTAATGTTCTTGAATTCACAATCAAATCTATAAATTTACAATTTAATGTTCTAGAATTTACAATTAATTATATGAATCCACAACCAGATGAATTAATGTTCTTGAATTCACAACTAGATTTATTAATTCACAATCAGTTTGATGAATTCACGATTAGAAATAATGCTAGTCATGAATTAATTAAGTTTTCATGCTTGAATTTACGACTAACAATAATTCTAGTTGTAAATTCATTTAAAACTTAAATTAACGACTAATAATATTTATAGTTGTGAATTCACGACTAACAATATTTCTAGTTGTGAATTCACGCGAATTCACGACTAACACTATTTACAGTTGTAAATTCACGTTTTAAATGAATTCACAACTATATTGGGTGAACTTTGAAAAAATTCACCCATCTTTGCTTTGGGCTATACTGGATGGGCTGAACACGACTATTCTTCTTCTTCATAGTGTACTCGAATGATCCTAGGCCTTGGGTAGTTGGGCCTAGTCCTTTGTAAATGTGTAGGGCCAAATACCATTCTCATCAATTATTTCCTCGTAGTCTGATGGAGGCACAGTACGAAAGTTTGATAGACTATTCTGCTCCGCTCTGTTGTCCTAATTACGTTTTTTTCCCAAATGTCAGATCTATGATGGACTCTGTAAACGTCATGTAATAAGGATGTGATGTACGACTGACAACTTTATGCTAACTCAATGCCTTTTTCATTTTTCTAGGACAACGGTTCGTCTCCCCTTGCATTTGGACCGTAGATCTTAGGACACAATGGCCCATTAAATCTGGGCCGCATATCTTCGACAATTGGTTTTAAGAGCTAAAAATTGGCGGTTTTCCACCTCGACTGCCACCCTGTCTGCACCTTAGGCCTGCCCCTACCCCTTGCCATCCTCCACCCCTACATGCTATGAAAATCATCAATTAACAGCCTATCTCGCGGTTCAATTTTTCTGGTTCTTAATTGGACTGCGTCCAAGGCGCTTTTTTGATTCGGATGAATCATTGATCATGGGCTGGTTTTGAATCGATTCACTCAGTTACGATTAGCCCCCGACGTACAGCCTAGCCCCAAATATAAAATTATGACTCCACCATTGATCACTGTATAACTTTTAGAATGTTGTGTTGCAAATAATTAAAACATAAAATCTGATAAATCATTTCCTGCTTAAATTAGTATCTCATAATCAATTGATAGGAAAGTAGTCTGACTCAACCTAAAACACCTCTAGATTGACTTGCATTAGAACAAGGACACTCTAGAAATGGTAAGTTGGCCCAAAGTCATATCTCAAGGAAGATTTTACAGGGCTCCTAATTGTATCGCGGTAAAAGCAGTAAAGTTTGGATTGAAAACTGTAAAATTAAACTAAAGCTTGGAATTAAAACTTAACTTGAAATTAAACTTAAGAATTAACTAAGCGAAACTCAATTACTAAAGCATAAATAAATTACTAACCCTAGGCAGAATTAAACGGATAAAGCAAAAAGGCGAGTTGAATTAAAACGCTACGAGGCTTAGAATTTAAATAACTTTAATTAAAAGTTTCTAATCTAATTTGACATAAACGAAAATGCATAATTGAAAGTAAAACATAATTCAAGTAGAAACTAATAAATAAACGTAATTAATAAATACCAAAATCGTCTCAAGAAGCAAATCTGTCACTTGATTACAACTCAAAACGAAGAACTAACTAAAACTGAATTGAATGCTAACTTAGAATAAAAACTCGAAACTAAAGAATTATGAAAAATGATAATTAAACTAAAGATTGTTTTGATGCCTAAGGTCGAAGCTATTCTTGGTCCGAAGGTTGAAGGATAAATCTCATAATGAACATTAAGCCCTATATATAGACTACCTTTCATCAACCCTAAAAACCATCAAGAACGGCCCAGCCAAACTGGGCCTAAAAGATAAACATCAAGGCAGGCGTGCGCGCACAGGAGATTGCAACGAATGATAACTTGTTCGGCAAGTCATGGGAGCTCTGGCAAGTGGTTGCCAGCTCTGGAACAATGTTGGCTCTGGCGAGTAATGTCAGCTCTGGAGATGTAATATGCTCTGGACGAACAAATGCCAACCCTGTCAGATTTAGCTCTGCACAGATGAATGCCAGCTCTGGCAATGGAAGTCTGGTCTAGTGAAAGTCCGCTCTGTCGAGATTGGTCAGTTCTGGAACTCAGCTCTGGCTTGGGATTGTTAGCTCTGGCTCTGGCACGGGAAATCCACTCTAACGAATGAACTTCAGCTCTGTCAGCTCTGGCGAGGCAGCAACGTTGGGCACCACTTTGAGCCAAAATAAGCAATTTATGATCCAAAAACTCGAACAAAGCATTCATCCTCTTATTATATCAAAATCTCCTACAAAGCATTAAACAAGCCCATAAACGCACCAACTTTCAGAATATTTAACTTAAATTTAGCACACTCAAATCTCTAAATTAAGAACAATTAAGCATAAATCATATTCTAAACTGAGTAAATCAATTGGAAAGTAGCTAGGAAGAAGCATCCTCGAAATTATAAATGAGGAGTAGTATTTAATTTACCTGATCCTAATTAAAAATGAAGCTTCACCCCATTATTTCCGAGCAAGAGAAAATTTCCTCCCCGTGTTGGGCAGTCCGCAGTCGTGCATGGCCCATCAAGCACACCATTGTTGACTAGTACTATAAACGACACTTTATAAACAGGACACACGCAGATGACAGAAAAATTTAATTATTCTTTCATTAGTTGACATAATAAATTAAAATTTGATGGTCCTTGATTATTTGTTAATGTCATTTTCTTTTGAGTAGTTATAGACATTTTTTTTTTTAAAAAAGATCAAGTGTCATATATGTATATAGGATTAGAGTTTACCTCAATTTAGGATAATCAGGATTAGAGTAGATCTCAATTTTATTGTAGTACCATAAATTTCATGCATTTTTGTGTTATTATTATATATAATCATATATTTTCAAGTTAATGTATTTATGCGCTTTTGAATTCAAGTATATGCACTTTTGTGTTTAATATTATGCAATATTAAATGGATCTACATACTACTGCAAGAAGCTAAGGGATTATACATAATCTCTTTCCTGTATAATCTTTTTTTTCAAAAAAAAGAACAAGAGAATTCGATTTGTTACAATTATAAACATCTTGGAAATAGTTTCGGTTTTAAAAACTGCAACTACAAGACCATTTAGTTCAATCATTGTCTTCCGGAGAAAATTCTTATACATTTAGATGGAATACATATATATTGGGAGAAAGTACGAGTTGGGTTTTCGGCATGAAGTTACAACTAGGGATGGTAATGGGCCGGATCTGAACTGGATCTTATCAATATCAGATCCATATCCATTTTATTTTATCAGATCCAGATCCGCCCCAGATCTGACGGATCTAAAAAATTCAGATCCAAATCCAGATCCGCAGGTCCACGGGTCTAGATCCATGGATCTACTTTTGTTAAGATAAATTTAAAACAAATGGTTGAATCTGTCATAAATTTTGAATCGAAAACTAGAAGCATTTCATAAGCAATTCAGTCAAAAATCATAATCAAGTCATAAAGTTCAAATCTAACAAATGGTTGAATCTGTCAAAAACTATAGACTCGCGAAGGTTCTGGACTCGCGGATGTTGAATCTAGCAAAGCAGTGGAGGTTCTGGACTCGCGGAGGTGCAGCCTCTAGACTCGCGGCGACGGAGGTTCTGGACTCGCGAACGGTGGCAGCGATTCGGCGCGTGAACCTTTGGCTACAATTCGGCGAGCTGGGCCGCTGAACCTCTGCCGACGAACCTCTGGAGCGCTGAACCTCTGGTGCGCAAAACTCTGGCGCGCTGAACCTTTGGTGTGCGAACCTCTGGCGGCAAACCTCTGCCCGGCGAGATGGAGAAGTTGACGGAGTCGGACAGATGGGACGGTGGCGCCGGACGGTGGAGATGGCTGGAATCGAAGATAGGATTTGGGAAGCCAAGCGGGAGAGAGGCGCCACTCAATGTAGGAAATTTTAGGGTTCCTTAGTTCTAATTCTAAATGAAATTTTCAAGTAGTGTATTATTTTTAATTTTAAAATATTAAATATTATTAATAAAATAAATATCAAATATAAAAAATATATATTAAATAAAACGGATCCACGGGTCGGATTTGGGTCGGATCCGGATCTGAATTTTTTAGATCCAGATCCGTTTTTAAAATTGAGGTCCAAATCCGTCGGATCCAAAAAACTGAGATCCAGACCCTGAAAAACGGATCTGAAACCACGAATCTGGACCGGGTCCAAGATCCACTGCCATCCCTAGTTACAACTGCTATATAATTGCAATTATGTGTAAATCTGTTTCTTGTACTTTTTGTGTAACGTGAACGATTTTGACACAGCAATGAATGAATGCGCTTGATTCTAAATAAAATAAAAATAATTTTTTTATAAAAAAAACTTATTTTGATTCATGATAACACAAATTAAATTGGTAAATATCATACTAGTAATTAAACATGAATGCACTAGAGGAATGTGACGAGGAATTGATCATAAATATATATACAAAATTAAATTAAAGATGTGTATTGTTGTAAAAGTGAAATATGACACATGATATAACAATGATGGAACATTAATACATATGTACTCGAAGAAGTCATAATTAATGCCATTGACTGCTCGCTAGTGACAGTTCGAATCCTATGGCCCCAAAACCGCGTACCACTCCGGGTCCCAACACAAAACTACACCGTTTTGTAGTTTATATTTTCGTCCTTTTTGCAGATAATCAGCTCGGCTCAAGCCGCGAATCATTTTTCTCTTTCCTTTAGCAGATCAATGTCATTTTTTTTATTTAATAAAATCTCTCTCCACAAAAATGAGAGAATTTCATCTTCTACACGCGATTTGGCTATGGATTTCCAAAACGGTGTAGTCTTGTGTTGGGATCGTATCGTCCGTTGTTGAGTAGCAGCGTCGAGGTGGAGGAGTGCAGAGGGGCGTTTTCTGTTTTGCCCCTCCCATTAGAAATTATTTCCGACCAAAACCAATTTTCAAATCTCATATGTGGAAAGGATTGAGTTCTGTTTGGAGGCAAAAAGAAAAATTATGATAGTTAGGACATACGGCCGGCGGAGTAGTGGACTGACAAGGAGCTACTTCGACGTCGTTTCGGAGTCGCCTTCCCACGAATGCCCCCAAGATGTTTACAATTTTACATTTTCGTCCTTGGACTCCGCTCACTGTCACTGGTCCAATCCCTACAGTTTCGATTCTTCGCAGGAGCCGAGACAAATGACGATTTTGCGCTCAAGAAGGGCTGCTGGTTGCGGGGATAATGGTGGACGAAAGAATGTGAAGCTAAACGGCCTTGATTCGAAGCCATATGGTTTGAGTTCATCTCAGGAATTGAAGGATTATTCGGTGGTGGAGATGATTCGTGGCTTGAGCCGAGCTGATTATCTGCAGAGAGAGCGAAAATATAAACTACAAAACAGTGTAGTTTTGTGTTGGGACACGGAGTGGTACACGATTTTAGGGACAGAGGATCGGAACTGCACTAGTGAAGTGAAACATGCCAAACGACGATAAATATGAAACAATATGGAAATAGTGTAGAAACTGAATTCCAAGATATATATGACATGATAATTAATGTAGTGAAAATAGAAATACAAGTAACATTCACAACTAAGAAACATATTCCCTCCGCCCATAAAACATCTTCCTAAAGGAAGCCTATACATGTTTTAAGAAAAGTTAAATGTATATTTGGTGAGTGAAAAATGTGTTCAATAAATTAGAAAAAATAGTGATAGTTAGTAGAGTTATTTTCAAAAGTGGTGAGTCTATTAGTAGCAATGAGTATTAAATATATGAGAATTGCATGATGTTAATGAAATTATTTCCAAAAATTGATTAAAAAGATGTTTCGTGCACAAATGAAAATGAAAAAATAAGAAGATATTTCATGGATGGATAGAATAATTACTCCCTCTGTTCCGCTTCAAATGACCCAAAAAATATGGGCACAAAGATTAAGAAATATGTGATAAAAGTGTAAAGTGGTGGTGAGACAACTCAAAAATAGTGTTAAGTATCTAATTTTATTTTTAAATTTAGATTGTGTCATTTGAAATTGGACAACCCAAAATAGAAATTGAGTCACTTGAAGTGAGATGGAGGGGAGTATTATATTACTTCAAAAAAAGAAAGAAAAGTAAACTCTAATTTGAAAGGGACATCTAAAAGAAAACGAAATCTATGAGTAGAATGGTATTGTATTAAGAAGAAATTGCGAGTTAATTAGGCGGAAACATAAGAAATTAATGAGGCAGTGGTGGCCGGTGGGGCAGACCTCTATAAGGAAATATTTTACCTACACTTTGGGCAATACACTTCTACGTTGGGATCATGACAAGTGGAAGACTTTAATTGATTACTTTTCCAAGCCCCAAATAAATAGTATGTTGACCCCTTAAAAATGTTTTATTGTATAAAAACCCCACTCACTTTGCACAAAAATCAGAATAACTCCAAAGAAATTTCATGCACCCCGCGATTCGTTAAAATGGTATCAGAGCGGGTTTTTATAGAGGAATTATATAATTTTTAGTTTATCTTATTTTTAACCCATGTGGGAGGAGACTCCATTTAAAGTTTATGGATCCGGACGAGTGTCCGAGATGTGTACACTACAGGAACTCTCTCCAAAATCTGGAGATTGAAATGGGTCACTTTATAAGTGATCTCAGGTGGAACAATCGATCCCTCGTGACCAACCTACGACGAGGAGGAGATATCGAGCTTATTCGCGATATCATCGCGAGTATCCAAAACTATCATGAGCATCTCATGAGAATGGCCGCAGCCAGAGCGACCATTGAACAAAACATGTACGAGGCCCATTGGTCGCACGACTAATGGAACCAAAAGACAAAGTAGGAGTAGTCTATCCAGGCTACCATAAGATCGAGCCAAGCTCTTCCGACAACGTTAACTTGCGGGAGATCCAAAAGACGGTGGAGTATTATGGCGTCAAGCTGTACGATCTACCGATGGAGCTAAGCAGAATATCACTCAAACAAGAGGAAATATTAACCCTCTTGCGTGATATCCAGAAAAGAATGGAGGAGATCGAAAGGCGAAAACCATGTTCCGGGAAAATTCGGAAGCAATGGTCCAACGACCTAACGAATTCCCCTATATTTGATGCAGCACCCAAGGAGTTGCAGCCAAAGGATATAATCCGAATCATGAAAGGCAAATATTATGAATAGCCTTGACAGAATCGGATTAGAAGATCTACAGGAGTTAGCTGAATCCTTTGCTAACCTCAATATGGTGGATCTAAAGATGAACCAGGAAGATGAGGTGCCCAAAACCGAGCACCAAGAAGAAAGTTCGTCAAAAAGAGGTGGGGCTTCAGATGATGCCAGCCATTTTCAACGAACTAAAAGACGCAGGCCACAGATACGGGATACTCCTGTAGGAAAGGCCACACTTGAACCAATCCATCCCTATGGATTGATTCTCAACATCGACGAAGCCAGTTTCAAAGATTGGGAGGATCTGATCGACGAATGGGCTTCATCATTGAATATCGTAGTCACCACGATAGAGTACGATAAAAAGGAGTTTGCCAAAATCTTCGAAGCAAGTCTGGCAGGAATGGCAAAACAATACTGGGACAAAATTGATGTCTCTGCAAGGAAAGAGCTGTTTACTAGCACAGAACCTTATGAAATCATTAAGGAGGCTACTAAACAGATTAAAATCCATTTCTTGGGAATGGGTTTTTTCGAAGGATCTGCAGAGGAGAAGCGCAAGAAATATCATCAGGCACTCTACAATCTAAGATTAGTGGTGCTAGAGCCAAAAGCTCTTGATGAATTTCTACGTCTTTATACCCTATATGTTCATATGGGGGTAGTTGATGCTCAAACCGCCAAGGACCTCTTTTTCACAAAGTTTCCAAGTCCATGGAGGGAAATGCTCATCAACGAGTACGTGTCACCAGGAGAATATCCACTTGATAGTGCATCAAGAAGGATGTCATATGTTCACAAGAAACTGTCCGAGTGGTGCCAGAAGGCGGCGGACCTGAGAAATCTCAAGAGATTGAGGAAGCTCAACAAGAAATCTCCATTGATGTGCGACAACATTGATCTTCCAACAGAGATTGGTGCCGAGTTGCTGTATCAAAGGAGGAGCCGAAAGAAACATAGGTATCAACCCTATGAAAGAAAGTCCAGAAGAAGTTCTTGGAAGCCAAGAACTATGTGGACCAGACAGAAGGCACGCTCCTATAAATCAGGCCAACGGAGCGGACCATCCAGAAACAGATTCTCAAATCAAAAGAGAATCCCGACGAGAAAAACTTTCAGGCGCACTCAAGCCAAAGCAAATGAGAGTTTTAAAGATTGCAACTGCTGGTCATGCGGGGCAAAGGGGCATATTTCAACCAATTGCCCAGACAACGAGAAAAGGCAGATAAGGAGATTCGAATCCACACCGGATATCGAAGACGCGATCTACCACCAGAAATTGATACCCGTGTATCAATTTGAAGATATATCCTCTGATGAGAGTATATATGAGCAAGAAGAAGTCTTTAGTTCTGAAGATTCGGGGATGTCCGATGGATCAACCGGAGACGAGTCAGACTAAAGAGGAACACGAGGTACACCACATCCAGAAGGAGGATCAGAATGGATTTACTAGCCATTTTCTGATTCCACAGGAAGAAGTGGTAAAGAAGCTCGTGAAGAAACTCAATAGGGAAACCGGAGAGGTACAAACATACCAAGGGTTTTCCAATGGGAGATTGAATCGAGTTTTTAATAGCTTGATTCCATCCAAAAGGAAGCATCATGTCTATTTTGGTGTCACAAACCGAGAAATGGCGCTTCCAATGGAGATTACAAGTAATCAGGTGGAGATCCAGCTGGTTCCTGCTGAAGATATTAGGCAGGATCTTCAGAAAATGAAGCCAGAAGTCGCAAGTACGATGAAATGGATTCATATTGGAGCAATTCAGTTGGTAATCAAATCATCCCTATCCCCAGGGACGGACCAACCAATTGATGTCGCACTTTGCGATAAAAGAATCAGAGATACTAGAGCATCAGTTCTGGGAGCCTTTTCGGGCAATCTCTATGCCAAGACGATTATAACCGAGTTCTATCCACAGATCGCTTATAATCTACAGGATTCATCCTTCAGCAGAGCCCTGACCCTCTATCAGGACTACAAAAAGAAGGAGCTGTTGACAGAAGGGAATAGGCCATACTCACTGACTTATCAAGTCTCGTATGCCTTATCAAATTCCCATCACACAGAATTATTTCTGGGAAAAGAGTTCATAGAGATTCCAGAAATATTTAAGGAGGTAGCCAAGGCAGTCAAGCCAAACCGAGTGGAGATTCCTCAGATCGGAGAAATCGACATCGATATTGGAGACAAGACGGTGCTTAGCCATACCCAAAGTCTCAGACTAGGAACACCAAGGCTATCATTCCAAGGAAATAGGCTAACTTCAGGGCCTATTACAAGGAGTTTCTCTCATTCATATGAGAGAATGGCGATTCAGGAAACCCCAGTTCTGGACAGGAAAGTCAAGCTTAAATGTCCCGAAGGATGGAGACAGGTTTCCACAAGGTTTGATACAACTAACAAGGAAAACAAATTTCCTTGTAGCTCGTTGTATTATTTGGCAAATCCAGGAGACAACCGATACATCGGAATTCTGGAGGTAGGAGGTTTTGAAATTCAGACCGAAGGCCAAGCCGGACAAGAAGCAGATGTCCTGATCTTAGGACGAGATTTCCTTGACAAATATAAACCATGGTCATGGAAATCAGGAGGAATGGAGATCACAATCGGACGTCAAAGGTTGATGATCTAATGACAAGTCCATTCTCAATATACATCTCTGTTGGGATATTATACGAGAAATACAAAGCAGAATATTTTGCTGCTTATGTGGATTCAGGAGCAGGAATCTGTACAGCAAAGCGAGGAGTCTTTCCAGCAGAAGTGGAAGAAGATCTACCTCGAATTGCCGGAAGGGATTTCTCCAAAAAGATTTTGCTCCTATCAAAGGGAGTAAGACAAACGGAAATATTGATCGGCGGAGCAGGACAGACACCTTGGTACAAGGTCAAAACTCCACCAATTTATTTCCATGATACCGGAGCGGATATATTATTGGGAAATAATTTTCTGCAAAGCTTCAAGAGATTTATACAAGACAATGAAGCCAGGAGGCTTGTGTTCACAACAAATTGTGACCACAAAATCATTGTGCAAAGGCTCCAAGGAGCTTTTCATCGTTCAATGCCAATCAAGTTCCGCAGCAAGCGTGGTGATGATGGCAGACTCCGGCGACCTCAAATGAAGGATCAAAGGAGATTCGGCGAAGTTTTGCTCAAATGCAGAACTGAGGGATTTCCAGATCTCTCTGAGGAGGAAATTCAAATCCTCAAAGTATCCTTGATATCACACAAAGATATCAAGGAAGACGAACAGGTGTCCATAGCCGACGTCAAAAGGAGAATCCAAAAGTGTTATCACGAGGATCCTTTGGCATGGTGGGACAAGAACCAGCTCAGAGCAACCTTGAAAGTCAAAACTGGAAAGGAGCATGAGTTCGTAAGATACAAGCCTATCCTGATGAACCCTCAAGATCAACAGGATATGATGAGTATAATCAAGGAACACCTTGATTTAAAACTTATCGAAGATGGAAGATCACCCTACAGCAGTCCTGGATTTCTGGTAAGAAATCATGGGGAGATCAAGCGAGGAAAACCAAGATTGGTCATTAATTATAAAGGGATTAATGACATTCTTGAATTTGACGGATACTTCATTCCAAGCAGAGAACACCTTATCAACTGCATCAGAAGTGCAAGGGTATTTTCAAAATTCGATTGCAAATCAGGTTTCTACCAGATTCGCATGGAGGAAGGGAGTAAGAAGTTCACAGCCTTCTCAACTCCTCAAGGACATTATGTCTGGAATGTCATGCCAATGGGGTTAGCCAACGCGCCTCAGATATTCCAAAGAAAGATGGATAATCTCTTTAAAGATTATTCTTCGTTTATGTTTGTTTATATTGATGACATCCTTATTGCATCAAAAAACATTCATGAACATGTCAGGCATCTGGAGATCTTTGCGGATGTTTGTCAACAAGAAGGACTAGTGCTGTCAGAAAAGAAGGCAGTCATAGCCACCCAGAAGATGGAGTTTCTGGGGATCGAGATTGATGAATCCGGGATTATTCTACAAGATCATATTGTGGAAAAGGTCCAGGGTTTTCCGGAGGATCTCAAAGAGAAGAAGCAGCTCCAAAGTTTTCTCGGAGTTGTCAATTTTGCAGGGATGTTCATCAAAAACCTTGCAGAATACAGAAAGGTCTTCAGTCCACTCCTGAAGAAAGATGTTCCATTTATTTGGAAGGAGGAACATCGAGAGGGTATGAAGAAGTTGAAAGAGATTTGCAGAAATCTCCCAAAACTTTCAATACCACAAGATGAGGATGATTTGGTCCTCTACACCGACGCGAGTGATTTCTGGTGGGCAGCAGTACTCACAAAGATCACCCCATATGGAGAAGAACCTTGCAGATACTGTAGCGGTCTATTCTCCAACGATGAAGCTGTGCGATGGCACATCAACGAGAAAGAATTCTTTGCAGTGCGAAAGGCGTTTAAAAAATGGCCGCTTTTCTTACTTGCTAAAAAATTCGTTTTGAAAGTTGATAACACTAACGTTAAAGCTTTCTTAACAAAAAAGTTTGAATCTAAACCTGAAAAGGCTAGATTAATTAGATGGCAAGCAGAATGCCAATATTATGATTATGATATTGTCGTTTTGAAATCTGAGCAAAATGTTCTTGCAGATTTCCTCACAAGGGATGGAGCTCCCTGAAGCGGAGGCCATCGAGGCAATACAGGGGCAGCTCTTTGAAAGCTTAGAGCTGCTACAACAAGAATGGCAGAAGTGTGTACTACACACTAAACAAGCAGGAAAGATGCAAGCGGCTGATGAAGCCAAAGTATCTAGCCAAATCGATGTCTGTTTCATGAAGATGTTCAATCTTCAGGAAGCAACTGAAAAGCCGCTCTTGCGCGCAGTCCGTGAAAATCGGGCTAAAGCAATGCTTTCCGTACAGGGCGGATTACCTGTAGCAGGGGATTCAAGTACCCCTAGCCCAAGTCCTGAGAGAATGGCTTCACAGCCGGACGCTCGAGGAAAAGATGTTGTTAAGGGGTCACTCCCTGAATCAACATGTCAACCCTCCACCTCTGGGGTAAAAGAGGGAGAGATCAGCCTTAGGCCCATGACAGGCCAAGTTAAGGTTGATACTAATCTTATTATTTCTTCTCCTTCTTGGCAGAATTATCAAGACAGGTGGGAGAAACTTCTTACGAGAAGGGGCATTAATCCGGGAAATTGCCGGGTTGATGTTGCAGGAAAATATCCAAGGGTTTGGTTCACGCCAGGAGCCAATCCAAACGATGTTAAAGAATGGTATGAATTTGGGGCATTAGCTTCAGTTTATACCACTTCTCCGGCCTTCACCGAAATCAAGGGTCTACCCAAATGGATCCAGAAAACGGTGTTCGACACATGGGAGAACAACGAGTCCCTCAAAAGGGGAGACGTTCTGGAATTGTACTTCTTCAGTGCAGCTCCAGAGCCAGTTGGCAGAGGAGTCTACGAAGCCTTCCATTTCATCAAGCTTCGGAGACCAGATACAGGAGCCTTGAACCGAATTAAAGTTCCTGAGTTTAATGCCGCAATCGTCTCAACATTTACGGAAGATCAAATTTCCACGAGGCGAGCATGGGGTCTTTGGGTCTGTCTCACAGAGATGGACAAAATGAAGTCCAGATTTAAGTTCTTTCAAAGCTCAGATCTGGGAACGTTCCTGGTTAACACAATGACAGGAACAACAACTCAGTTTGCTGAAAATTCTTTCGAGAATAAGAGGCAAACTATTTGGGGAAACAAGATCGCAGGGAGCAAAGAGACTCGTCGCAAATTCTGCAATATGGCTCATGTGAGCCATTGGATCGAGAGAATCTGCGACCAATGTTCGTCGCAGAAGGAGCCAGAATTCGGCAAAGGTTTCCTCCCGAAACCTGACAGAAGAAGGTTCCGGTCTGATGAACATGACGAGCGTCAGACACCAAAGGGAAGAACACCTCGGGCACCAAAAAAGTAAGGTGGCCGACAAAACTTGGTGAATCATGTGATTCACAGCAAGAATCGCACCCACAAAAGAAACGACAAAAGTGGGTGGAAGAACAGGAAGACCACTTACCAAAAACTTCAGGACAAAAGTGAGTGGAAGGAAAAGTAGCCGGCCCCTACCAGCATTATCACAAGAAGATAAAAGCCGGGGTCCAGCACCATGTGATGCCACTAACAAGTGTCGGCAATCAAGGCCGACAAAAGAAGGTGGATGTCATATTCAAGCAAGCTGGCCACGAGGATGGAATCCAAGGCCAACCACCAAGTAATAATAGAGGGGTTCAGACCTCTATATAAACACAAGTGCTGAAGAGAAGAAGGGCATCGAGAAATTCTCACAACTTTCTCACACTTCACACTCTCTCTTCAGAATCTATCATTGTATTTTTAATTTTTCTGTTTTCCAAAGTTTTCAGTTTTTAGTTTTAGTTTTTTAAAATTATATGTACACAAGTATTAGCTACTATGAGTAGCTAAACAAGAAGTCTCCTCCCTTGGGGGAATATTTTATGAAATAAATTAATTATTATATAATTCCTCTATAAACACTTTGTTTTTGTCCAACTATTCCGGGTTGAGTAAAAATATTTTCTTTTCATTTTTCAACAAAAATATTTGACGTCGAAACACAGTGAAGGAGGGAAACTGATTCCTGAAGGTGACCATTCGGCGAAGGCCGGAACACAGTGAAGGGAGAAGGTTGCAACCATCATTTGCGAGTGTGTGGTTGGACGAAGGCCGAGGAGGCAAGAAGTCTGTAAAACGCGATTAAAGCTCCGGAAGGTGACCAGTCGACGAAAGGTATACTGTTGATTTATGTTTTGAATTATTTGGAAGTGTTACGGAAGCATGTTGGGCCTGATAAAATGTTAAACTGTTAAGATCAAGATGTTTTGCTAAATGAGCTTGAATGGTATATCGGCTGGAAACTTTCCTCGTGCCCGATAGATTACTTTGTGATCTGGGTCTGGACTGTGAGACAACGCCACGTACCTTTAAGCAAAAACAGTTTAATAAAATTTTCAAAAGGGTATTTTGTTTTGCATGATTTTATATTTAAGGATTATTCTGTCTATAAAACTGTAGTGGGGTATTTGTTATTTTGAAAAAATATAGGGGGTTGATTGGTTATTAATGAAAAGGGGAATTTGAGGGATGCCATGTGTCACAATCCTAGCAACAATGGGCATTGCCCAAGGTGTAGGTAAGACCCTTCCCCTCTATAAATATTGGCTTCTCGCAGCTTACTCCTTCCTCGCCCAAACACACTTTATTGAAAGCTAGCAGAGAAAGCAATCAGGTCGCGGAAAGTAAAATGATAAGCATGGCGATAATGGCGACCCTGTTAGGAAATTAGACGCAACTAATTCCGCCCGGGATCTAGTGTGACGCAATATTTTGGATATCGACCGATATGAAACGAGAAAAATAAATGACACCGATATTTTTAACGTGGTTCGGCCAAACTGCCTACGTCCACGGACCCACACCAATATATTAGAGAATCTCAAAAGGAGGAGTACAACAAAATTACCACACTGTATTTTGTATCTGCCTACGCAGAGGCTATCTCTCAACTCACTTTTATCACTCGTGTATAACTTCCACACTGAAGTTTTCTCTCACAAGAATTTTCTCTCTCTCTCTCTTTCTCTATCTCTCTCTAGCTGAAAGTTAGATTGTTGTTTGGTGTTGTGTGTTGGATGCTGCAGAAGAGCTCTCTATTTATAGGAAGATTTGGAGGTGGTAGGTGAGAAATGGTGGTAGGTGGCAAATGGTGGAGGTGGTAGGTGGCTACCTACCTCTATTTTTTCTAACAATCTCCCACTTGAAGACTGATTTCAATCTGTCTTCACACCTCGATCAACGCAGCAGCCTTTCTGTCTTTGTCATTCTAGCAAACCAATTGAAGCTGAGCACAACTTCAATTTATCAATGGTTACTGCCTTTGTAAGCATGTCGGCTGGATTTTGAGCTCCTTGGATCTTTTCAAGTATTAACACCTCATCCTCCAACAGAGATCTGATGAAATGATAACGAAGTCCAATATGTTTCGTTCTAGAATGAAATGCTGAATTCTTTGCCAGATGTATCGCACTCTGACTATCGCTGTGCAAGACATTCTTCGTCTGATCAAAACCCAATTCTGCCAACAACCCTTGTAACCAGATCATTTCTTTGCTAGCCTCGGTGATTGCCACGTACTCTGCTTCTGTAGTGGATAAAGCAACAATCTTTTGTAACTGCGAGATCCAACTAACAGCAGTCGTGCCAACAGTAAAGACATAACCGGTAGTGCTTCTCCTGCGATCTACCTCACCGGCAAAATCTGCATCTACAAAACCTTGTAGTGCTACATCACCTCGTCGAAAGCATAAGCATCTATCAGTAGATCCACGTAGATATCTCAATATCCACTTTACTGCTTCCCAATGCTGCTTTCCTGGATTTGCCATAAATCTGCTCACAACTCCCACTGCATGAGCGATATCTGGTCTAGTACAGACCATGGCATACATCAGACTTCCAATGGCTGAGGCGTAAGGAATTTTAGCCATGAAGTCTCTTTCCTCCTTAGTCTTTGGAGAGTGCTCTTTGGATAGGCGGAAATGGTTAGCTAATGCTGAGCTAACCGGCTTAGCACTGCTCATGTTGAATCTTTGCAAGATTCGATTGACGTAGTTGGCCTGAGACAACTGCAAAACACCTTTTTGCTTGTCTCTGTAAATTCTCATCCCAAGAATTTGCTTTGCTTCTCCTAAGTCCTTCATCTCGAACTCCGCTGAAAGCTGTCTTTTCAACTTCTTGATTTCGTTCAAGTCTGAGCCGGCTACTAACATGTCATCAACATAAAGTAGCAAGATGATATAGCTGGACTCGAACCTCTTGAAGTAACAACAATGGTCAGCATTGCACTTCATGTAGCCATTTTTCTGCATGAATCCATCAAACTTCTTGTACCATTGCTTTGGAGCTTGCTTCAAGCCATACAGGCTCTTTTTCAACTTGCACACCAGCTTCTCCTTTCCTTTGACAGAGAATCCATCTGGTTGTTGCATGTATATTTCCTCCTCTAAGTCACCATTGAGGAAAGCAGTTTTCACATCTAACTGCTCTAGATGCAAGTCCTCCGTTGCAACAATACTCAGGACCGATCGGATTGTTGTCAACTTTACAACCGGAGCAAAGATATCTGTGTAATCAATTCCTTCTTCCTGTTGGAAACCTTTGACTACCAATCTTGCCTTATATCGCTTTGAACCATCATGCTCTTCTTTGATTCTGTACACCCATTTGTTGTGTAGAGCTTTCTTTCCTTTGGGTAACTCAACTAGTTCCCACGTCATATTAGAGATAAGAGATTTTATCTCTTCTTTCATTGCAAGCTCCCACTTGACAGAATCTCCGACTTGACATGCTTCTTCATAGAATTCAGGTTCACCAGCATCGGTCAGTAACATTTGATTCATGTACTTCCTGTTTGGAACATGAGGTCGAGATGACCTCCTGGGTATAGGAGTTGGAGCTGGAACTGGAGACTGTGGTGGATCAGCCTCAGAGTTGGGCTCCTCCGTCTGCAAACCTTCATCTGTTTGCTTTGATGTACTGCACTCTGCAGTATCATCTGGATCAACGTATGTTGGATCGTCACTTGTTGTGTCGGTGGACTGCACTGCATTCCTGTCCTTGTACATCACATTTTCATTGAATATGACATTCCTGCTTCGAATGACCTTCCTGTTTTTGTCATCCCAAAAACGGTACCCGAACTCATCTCCACCATATCCAATGAAAGTACATTTTAGTGATTTGGAGTCGAGCTTACTCCTGGCATTATCACTAATGTGTACATACGCGACACAACCAAATACTTTCAAGTGAGAAAGTTTAATTTCTTTGCCGCTCCAAACTTCCTCAGGCATTCTGTACTCCAATGGTACAGATGGCCCATGGTTAACGAGATATGCCGCTGTGTTGACAGCTTCTGCCCAAAATTGTGTTGGCAGTCCTGCATGTATCCTCATGCTCCTAGCTCTTTCTGTCAACGTCCGGTTCATGCGTTCTGCAACTCCATTTTGTTGTGGTGTCCCTGGCAACGTCCTTTCTAACTTGATGCCATCCTGGTAACAAAATTTCTTGAACGCCATATCTTCGTATTCTCCACCATTATCGGATCTCAACTTCTTTATCCGTAAGCCAGTTTCATTTTCCACCATGGCCTTCCACTTCTTGAACGCCTCGAACACCTCTGACTTGTGTCTCAAGAAGTAAACCCACACCTTTCTCGAGTGGTCATCGATGAAAGTCACAAAGTAAGACTTTCCGCCAATGGATGAAACTGCTGCTGGGCCCCAAACATCTGTGTGGACTAACTCAAGCTTTACTTGCTTCGGAGTTCTACCACTGGTATTGAAACTCACCCTCTTCTGCTTCCCGAAGATACAACTTTCGCAAAAGTCTATATCAACAGACTGAAGCTCTGGTAGTTTCCCTTTCGAATGCATATACTTGAGCCCTTTCTGGCTCATGTGCCCAAGTCTTTGGTGCCACAGATTTGCATTCTTCTTGCTATCAGCAACTGCAATTGTCACACACGCATTCATCGTTGTGTATAGGCTTCCAGTATCCTTGCCACGTGCAAGAATCATTGCGCCCTTAGTGATTTTCCAATAATCACCAGAGAAGTGTGTATCACATCCTTCTCTTGACAATTGCTTGACGGAGATCAAGTTCTTCCTCAACTCTGGAATGTGTCTCACGTCCTTCAATTTCCATACAGATCCATTGAGTTTGATCTGTACTTCTCCTATGCCCACCACGCTGCATGGGTGATCATCTCCGAGATATACTTCTCCGAAATTTCCCGACATGTAATTTATGAAGGAATTTCGATTCGAGGTGGCATGGAAAGATGCTCCAGAGTCTATGACCCAATACTCGGCCCTTTTCTCCATGGAACATATCAAGGCATCGCCTTCTTCTTCAGCCACAACATTGGCTTCGGTCTTTGTCTCGTTTCCCTTTGAAGGTACTTTACACTGCGTTCTGTAGTGTCCGACCTGACCACAGTTCCAACATTCAACAGACTTTGATTTGTTGGAATTCTTGTGGATCCTGGAGCTCTGCCTGCCATTCCTTGACTTGCTCCGTCCACGCCCTTGACTTCTGTTTGAGTTTCTGCCTCTGCTTTCTGCATTTAAAGCCGCACCTGAAGTGGAGACTACATCTGACTGCCTCCGGATCTCCTCGGTTAAGATCATGCTCACGACATCATCGAACTTCATTTTGGACTTACCGGCAGAGCTGCTAATGGCCGTGACTGTGCCATTCCAGCTCTCAGGTAACTGCCCAAGAATTAATAAAGCCCGGACCTCATCATCGAATTCGATGTCCACCGTGGTAAGTTGGTCCGTCACTTCGTTGAACTCGTTCAAATGTTCTCCAAATCTTCCGCTTTCCGTCATTTTCATATTGAACAATTTCTTGATCAAATGAACTTTATTTGCTGCAGACGGCTGCTCGTACATGCTGGATAAAGCTTTCATGAGAGACGCTGTTGTCTTCTCATGCTTTATGTTGAAGGCGACTGACTTTGATAAGGTCAGTCTGATTGCGCCGAGTGCTTTTCGATCAAGCACCTCCCACTCGTCGTCCTTCATATCCACTGGCTTTTCCTTCAAGGGCTTATACAGGTCCTTCTGGTACAAGTAATCCTCCATTTGCATTTTCCAAAATCCAAAATTCACACCATTGAATTTCTCCATTTTGGAAATTTTATCGTCTGTCGACATTGCTCCCACTCGATCAAAAAACCACGATAATTTTCTCAAAAAATTCGTTTCTGATGTGGAGGTTCAGTTTACACTGCAACCACAGAGCATACTAAGAATTTTAAAAGAATAATTACCGTTGCGCACGAAACACTGTTCGCAAAATTCACTATTCACGAATTCACTATTCACGTGAATAGTACCTGCGCAAGAGAAAAAAAAATTTTCGCCACCAACGTGGCTCTGAAACCAGTTGTTAGGAAATTAGACGCAACTAATTCCGCCCGGGATCTAGTGTGACGCAATATTTTGGATATCGACCGATATGAAACGAGAAAAATAAATGACACCGATATTTTTAACGTGGTTCGGCCAAACTGCCTACGTCCACGGACCCACACCAATATATTAGAGAATCTCAAAAGGAGGAGTACAACAAAATTACCACACTGTATTTTGTATCTGCCTACGCAGAGGCTATCTCTCAACTCACTTTTATCACTCGTGTATAACTTCCACACTGAAGTTTTCTCTCACAAGAATTTTCTCTCTCTCTCTCTTTCTCTATCTCTCTCTAGCTGAAAGTTAGATTGTTGTTTGGTGTTGTGTGTTGGATGCTGCAGAAGAGCTCTCTATTTATAGGAAGATTTGGAGGTGGTAGGTGAGAAATGGTGGTAGGTGGCAAATGGTGGAGGTGGTAGGTGGCTACCTACCTCTATTTTTTCTAACAGACCCAAACGGAGAAAGTGGTGGCGAGTCTGGCGGCAATGGCGACACAGACAGGCAAAGCAGCTGCAGGCCTGACGGTGGTGTTCGCCATGTTCCAAAACTACTTCCCCTGCGAACTCCGCGTCCTAATCATGGAGTGCTACGACAAATTCGTCAATTTCGTGTACCCCTACATCCAGATCACCTTCCCCGAGTTTCAGGGCGACGGCTTCCGCCGCAGCAAGGCCTACTCCGCCATCGAGAGGTACCTCAACACCAACTCCACCAAGCAGGCCAAGCGCCTCCAGGCCTACGTCGTTGACGACTGCGACGCCGTCGTCCTCTCCGTCACCAACAACGAGGAGGTCGCCGATGAGTTCAAGGGCATCAAGCTCTGGTGGACTTCCCGTGAGCATAGCCCCACCAAGCAGTCCATCTCCTTGTGGCCCAGGAAGGATGAGAAGAAGTACTTCCGCCTCACTTTCTACCGCAAACACCGCCACCTCGTCACCACCGAGTATATCAAGCACGTCTTGGACCAAGGGAAGGCCATCACCGTGCAGGAGCGCCGGAGGAAGCTCTGCACCAACAAGGCCGGAACCGCCGGCGGCGGCTGCGGCGGCGGCGGCTATGGCTTCGGCGCCGGTCTGTGGAGCGAGGTGGTGTTCGAGCACCCCGCCACATTCCCTACCCTGGCCATGGACCCCGTCAGGAAGCAGCGAATCGTCAATGATTTGCTGTATTTCTCGAAATCGGAGGAGTATTATAAGAAGGTGGGGAAGGCGTGGAAGCGGGGGTATCTCCTCTACGGCCCCCCGGGAACCGGCAAGTCCACCCTGATCGCCGCCATGGCTAATTTATTACAGTACGACGTGTATGATCTGGAGCTCACTGCGGTCGACAACAACACTGAGCTGCGGAAACTGCTGATCAACACCACCAGCAAGTCGATTATAGTCATCGAGGACATCGATTGCTCCATCGACGTGACGGCCAAGAGGGAAGACGACGACGATGACAAGGAAGAAGACAAGGGCGCAGCAAAGGATCCAGTGAATGAGGAGAAGAAGAAGAAGAAGAAGAAAAAGCGCAGTAATGTGACCCTCTCCGGGCTACTCAACACCATCGACGGGCTCTGGTCGGCTTGTCCCGGGGAAAGGATCATCGTTTTCACGACCAATCATGTGGAGAAGCTGGATAAAGCACTGATCCGGAGGGGGAGAATGGATGAACACATAGAGTTTTCCTATTGCGGGTTCGAAGCGTTTAAGATATTGGCCAAGAATTATTTGGACACTGATTCACATGAATTGTTTGCAAAGATTAGGCAGCTGCTCAAGGAGACGGAGATGACTCCGGCCGATGTTGCTGACAAACTCATGCTCAAATCGGATGTGGAAGATGCCGACACTAATTTGCTGAGATTGATCAAAGCGTTGGAGGAGGCCAAGGAAAAAGCCAGACAGAAAGCGGAGGAAGAGGACAAGAACAAGGCCGAGAAAGAAGAGCAAGAGAAGAAGGTGGCAGAGGAGAAAGCCAGGAATGGGAGTACTGGTGATCAATCTTTGGATAATGGAGTGAAAGAAAATGGTCAAACAATTAAATTATGATGATATATATGTGCGCGTGTGTGTGTCAGTGTGTGCGCCAAGTGATGTGTATGACATGTAAGATTTGTTGTTAAATCCTTAATTAGTGTGATATGTATGCATGCATGTTTATATCAGTATTGAATTAGTAGGATAAATGATGCAAAAGTGGTGGTACCGTGGTAGTGTATATATTCATTTGTTGATTAATCTTCAAACTAATATTTCGAGCATATTCTAATAGCCATTTAATTAAGGTGTAAGAGATTAACACGGTAGCATACTGAAATAAATTGAAAGTAGTGAATATCTGATGAGCAAGTAAACGGACGGAGCTGCAGGTTTCAACTCTCTACGTACAACCCATATATATTTAATACTATTAGATTGGGCCCAACCAAATTCCTCATTAATGATGATGATAGATCTTCCAAAACTTGCAACTTCCACTAAAACGAAATACTTGCAGAATCAAACCTTCTTCTATATTATAACAGTGTAAAGAGATGCATATATTGATGATGATTGGTGTGAAATTGTTGTTGTATATTATTATAATTATTACTCTACTCCAAGTTCAAAGTATAAGAGAAACTAATCCAACCATACCTAACATATACGTACGAATACTAGCAATTAGGCACCATTTTCTGATAATATTCCATTCGTGGTAGCACCACCATTTTGTTGTTTCTTCTTCTCTTCTTCTTCGGCAGCCTTTTTCTTCTTCTTCTTCTTCTTCTTCTTGGGCAGCCTTTTTCTTTTCCTCTTTTTCTTCTTCTTCCTTGGCTAATTTCTCTTCCTCCTCGGCTTTGGCTTTGAGCTTGGCCTCCTCTATCGCTTTCACCAATCTCGTTAAACACCTCTCCTTGTCTTCTCCGCGCAATTTGGGCATCAAATTTTCAGCTACATCCGCGGGCGTCATCTTCGTTTCCTCCAACTGCAGCCTGATGCTCTCGAACGTATCATCATGCTCTTCCATGTTCAAATAGTTCTTCGCCAAGACCTTGAAGGCCTCGATCGAAGCCGCAATAGGAGAGCTCAATGTGCATATCCATTCTCCCTCTTCGAATGAGAGCTGGATCGAGCTTCTCCACATAGTTGGTGGCGAATATGATGATTCTCTCTCCCCCACAGGCCGTCGATGAAGTTGAGTAGCCCTTCGCTCGTCTTCTTCTTCTCGGCCTCCTCCATTTTCTTCTTAGTCCGTCTTGTCTCTCTGCCCCGTCAGCTCCAGAGAGCAGTCGATGTCCTCGATGACGATGATGGATTTGGCGGAGGTGTTGATGAGCAGCTTCCTCAACTCCGTGTTGTCCTTCACCGACGTGAGCTCCAGATCATAGATGTCGTATTCTAAGAGATTAGCCATGGCGGCGATCATGGTGGACTTGCCGGTACCAGGGGGGCCATAGAGGAGATACCCCCGCTTCCACGCCTTCCCCACGGACTTGTAATAATCCTTAGATTCTGAGAAGTTGATGAGATCATCGATGATCTCTTGCTTCTTCCGGGGATCCATGGCCACCTCGCTCCACAATCTCGCTGCCCTTGTTGTTGGTGAAGAGTTTCCTCCGCCTCTCCCTGACGGCGAGCACGTGCTTGAGATACTGATCGCAGACGAGGTGACGAAACTTTGTATGGAATGTGAGGGTGAAGAACCTCTTCTCCTCCTCCGTATGAGAAAAGGAGATGGTGCGGGTGAGGGGGAGGGTCTCGCGGGAGCTTGACGCCGTTCGCGGAGCACGGTGGTGGAGTGGGCGTTGAGGTACCTCTTGATGACGGCGTAGGCTTTGCTGCGCTCGAAGCCGTCGGCTTGGAACTCGGGGAAGCTGATTTAATTTGGATGTAGGGATATAGAAATAGTTGACGACTTTTCTAGTGTAGCGTTTGAGTGGAGCACTGAGTTCGCGAGGGAAGTAGTTTCGGAGCATGGCGTAGGCCACCATCAAACCTCCCACTACAGACCCAAATTGCCTGACCATTTCAGCCATTGGATTTCTAGTTATCTTTGGATTCATCGCTCTCTTTCTATAACTTTTGCTTATTTATACATGTATACGAATCTTGGATGCCAAGTCTCGACCCTCATGCTTAAGCTAAATATAAGGAAAAAATAAAATCAATCATAATATAATAAAAAGATAATTAATTACTCCCTCCGTCCACTAATTCAAGACCTAGGAGGCAAAACACGGGCTTTTATTAGTTGGGTGGAGAAAGGGACCCACAAAATGTATTGTTTATTGGTTGAGTGGAGAAAGAGACCCACAAAGTATATTGTTTATTAGTTGAGTGGAGAAAAAGTGTATTGTTTATTGGGACCCACCAATTAAAATATGAATAAAAATTTACTAAAAATAGATAGGCCTTGAGTTGGTGGACGGACCAAAAAGAAAAGTAAGCCTTGAATTAGTGGACGGAGGGAGTATCATATTAAGATTTATAATTATTTTTTATATTTATTTGAATTAATGATTGATTATTTGAGTTAATTAATTCAAAGTTAGGGTATATAATTTTTTAAAATTTTAATTTTTAATGATAAATATTAATTAGAGTTCATAATATAATATTATTTTTTATTTTTACAATACATAATTATAAAATAGACAAATTAAAAATGGTACACACTAAATTATAGGACAGAAGATCTGATCCGACAAATGCATGCGTGCTTTTGGTTAGTTTTCTTTTTACTTACTAATATATTCCATCGGCGGATCTTATGCTACCTTAGTTTGGCCTTATTGAAGATCAAGTTGTAAAATTGCATAAATTATTAAATATGATAATGCAGGCACACGATTTTTTACTAAATATTTATTGATTTTATATTTTATTTATTATATTATTGACAAAGATATTACTATATCATAAAGATAGAGAACAATTTATTTGGCAGCAAGTCAAATCTTAATATTGATATATATCAATCTTCAAGAGCTAATAGGATCGTGCCTCGTCAGCCCTAGGCCCATAATCATGTGGGCTCAAGCCCAAAGCCCGACTCTTCCTACAGCTATAAATAGGGGTCTACACATTAGTTCTAAACACACACCAAATGACCAAATCATAATTCAAGAACTCAAGAATTGGAGGAGAATTCTCTCCCATATTCAAGGCGTCTCATCGAGGTTTAAAATGTTCTTCGTGGAAGCAGCCAAAGCTCAAGTCAAGCTCAACGTTCGATCCAAAAATAAGGCGAAGGCTCTCTGCATCAACGTTATAAATCACAAAGCTCAAGATTCAAGGCGTTCTTCGTGGAAGCAATCCAAAGCTCAAATCAAGCTCAACGTTCGATCCAGAAATAAGGCGTAGGCCCTCTGCATCAACGTTCTAAAGCCCAAACGTTTATTTCGAAAACAAGACGAAGGCCCTTCACATCAACATTATAAAACTCAAATATCAATCTAAGAAGATCAGATGCATATTTCTCCAACAATTCTCAAGGGCTACTCAAAGACTGAGAAGAATCAACTTGAATAGAATAATAAGAGGATCAAGTAGAAAATCGCAACCTGCACAGATATATTTGGTCTACAAATATTGAAGTTGTACGCAATTTTGTATTTATCAAATTAAATACATAAATTTGTGTTTACACATACACATTTATTCTTATTACGAAATATCAGAGCCAATGGCCAAGACTTTTAATCAATGACAATAAGGGCTATGTGATAGCGAGAATGCTATTTTTCGTGAGAATTGAAAATATTATATAAGTCAGTATATAGTCTTACATAAGTTGTTTGTAGTAATTGAATAACGGTATATATTCAATTATTGATAAATTTTTCGTTTTCTCCAGAATTTGAACTCAAATATTTTTTTACCCCTCTAAGTGAATATCAATCATGGAATTTAAAAATATAACATTTCAAATTTATTTTTATTTTTTACTACATTTGTCCATTCTCATTTGATCTCCGTCCTAATTCATAAATCTAATCATATATGTTCCATTCATTCATTTATCAAAGTTAAAGTAATAATTAATTTTTAATTTATGGATGTGCGGGCCGGTTTGGGCCTTTGATTGATGTAACACCCTAATCTAATTAAAGTGTTAAATATAAATTTAAATAATTTTTGACAGCGGAAATAACATAAAGATTTGGATTATTTTCAAGAAATAACTTTTTAAATAAAATACTTGAAATAACTTGAAAAGAAGGCCAGCCATGCTAGGAAGCTAATATGATAACATTAAACTTGATAAGTTACACCAAAATCTCAAGAGTAGTTTGAGACTTCGAAAACTGTACAAAACAAAAGGTTAGGTGTAACTACAACATTATATTTTCTAAAAATATTTACTTGACGCGCCCATTCGATCCTCTACGCGTCTCCAACCTTAGTTACCTGAAAATGTTAAATATGGGATGAGCATATGAAATATACTCAGTGTGGGAAACATGCAATAATTGTCCACGTTAATAAAATGGTCAACACATACGCACTGCAC
Organism: Salvia miltiorrhiza; assembly: GCF_028751815.1. Lineage (NCBI taxonomy): Eukaryota > Viridiplantae > Streptophyta > Magnoliopsida > Lamiales > Lamiaceae > Salvia > Salvia miltiorrhiza. Next base: position 196,424 of record NW_026651550.1, read on the forward strand.
TGTACTGATAACTGAAATTCGCGCGGTGGCATACCAAGGACTTTAAAGTCCTGGACCCATTGAGCAGGCCCCTGGCGAATAGGTTGCAACCATAACTGTAACATGAAATCGCATTGTGGCATACCAAGGACTGTGAAGTCCTGGACCCATTGAGCGGGCCCCTAGCGATATAACTGAATTTACAACACATATGGCAAACACATACTATTAAAATGGACAACCATTAACCACAGCATGTACTGAAATAAATCCCACACCTGAAACTTTAACTTTGAAATTGACTGCGAGAAATTAAAATTCACGTCCTAGTCGCGCCGCACCTAGTCAGATAAATTCGAAAAAACAAAACATAAGGACCTAATTGAACTTTAAAAATAATAATAATAGTAGTTTAAATCTTAAGAATTTATTATCATAAAATCATTTGGAAAATAGTTGGTCTAATGAATCAAATAATAAAATGTATGCTTCTTTAAAACTTTGAGTTGGGATTTAATAAAAAAAATAATCAGGCCCAACTTAATAATGCAATTTAAAATATGAAGTCCAGCTCATTTAAAATAAGAGCCCAACAATTAAATTAAAACCTTCCTAGGCCCAAGCCCATACTTCCTTCTCTTCCTTAAATCCCTAATTTAACTCACTTCCACCTAGGGATGGCAATGGGCCGGATCTGGACCGGATCCTGCTTGGTCCAGATCCAGATCCGAATTTTCTTGCTTAGATCCAGATCCGGTCCAGATCCATTGGATCCAAAAAAATAAGATCCAGACCCAGATCCATTAGATCCACAGGGTCTCGGGTCCAGATCCAGATCCATACTTTTTACTCTTTTAAAACATTTATAAATTTTGAATTAACTAAAAAAAATCGAATTTTATCTAGAGTATCAACAATTATTTAAAAATAAATATTAAATCATAACCTATATAAAAATATTAGTATAAAATTTCATAATAAGTAAGAATATGATATTCAAGTACTAAATAATATATTAGTAGATACACACTTTTAATTGTATATATAAAAATGGATGAAAAATTAATTATCATATCATTACAATCAATTTTATCTCTATCTTCATCACAATATTCAGTAACAGTGGAACAATGTGTCTTCCATTTTTACATTGAAAAAAAAAATATTATCAATATAAATAAAAGATATAATAATAATACTAATAACAACAACTAAAATTTAAATTAAGATAAAATAAAATATTATTTTTAATAGAATTATATACATTATTTATGAAAATAGATGTTTAGATTAGTAATAGATCTTTAAGGTAGAGTTTGATAAAAATAAAATAAAATATATATATATTTTTATATATAACCGGATCCGTGGGCCGGATCTGGACCGGATCTGGGTCTCAATACTTTTGCTCCAGATCCAGATCCGCAAATCTTAAGAGTAATCCAGATCCGGTCCAGATCCATTGGATCCATTTTTTACAAGGTCCAGATCCTGTAAAAAGGATCTGGATCTGCGGATCTGGACCGGGTCCAGGATCCATTGCCATCCCTACTTCCACCACACAAACACAAAATACGCAGCCCCCATTTCCCCTTCTCCCTCTCTCTATTGGCCACCTGCCGCCGCGCCACCGGACGGCAGCGCCGTCGGCGGAGACCGGCAGCTCCGACTTCTCTCCCTCTTGCCCTCTTATCTCTCCTCACCATCCTCTCTGTCCTTTCCTCACTGTGCCCCAGTCGCAGCCGCAGCTCCCCTTCCCTTTTCTCCGGCGATCCACGTCGCCTGCCACCACCTTTTCTTGCCCGGCAGAAGCACCGCCGTCGCCGTCCCACGACAGACAGTAGCAGCCGCCCAGCCACCTCCTCCCCCTAACTCTACTGGAACAGCGGGGCAGCCGCCGAAGCCATAGCGCCGCCGCCGTCCCTGCTTCTCTACACCGCCGCCTCGGCACATGCAGCGGCGGCCGTTGCTCCGACAAGCAACCCCTTACTCCATGTCATTTTAATTCCCTCCATTATTCTAGGTTTCTAAATCTAAGTTTCTTTATTGAAAAAAAACAGTGAAATATGCATTCTATTTCAATTTCTTATGAAATACAAACACTAAATTTATTGATGTATGTATGCAAGTTTGGATTTGGAAACTCTTGGTTTTGGGCAGAAATTAGAGAAACTATTGAGATGCTGAAATAAAATTACATAAGCTCTGTACAAGAATTAAAATTACCACTTGAATCGAAAGCAGCAGAAACAAGAAGTTGATTGCTGGGTTTTTGAGTTATTTTCAGAAAATGAAAGAATTTAACATTGGAAAAATTGAGGCGGTGGAAAACAGAGGTGATAAAGGCTGATGTTTTAAATAAGAAGGCTTGAAATGGTGCTTGCAGCTCAAGAAAGTTTGAGATGAAACGTGGCTGTAGCATAAATCAGATCACGTGGCTGATGGAAATAAGCTTAGAATTTGTGGTTAAAATTTAATACATATCTTGGCTAAGGAAGAAAAACACGTATTGCCTTGATTTTATAAAATGCTATGGGCTTAAATTTCAGCCCAAGGAAAAATATATAAATAAAATACACATAAGGCCCAATATAGAAGATTTGCAAATGTTTATTTTATTGGCCCAAATATGACTTAATATTCTTGAGCATAAAATTTTATTGCTAAAGTCGTAATATGTAATCTAAATTTATTTATCTAACTAGGGGCGCGACTAAACATATTCATAAATTCGACTCATAGATATATATATATTAATAACTCGAAACTTCAATAATTTTCAAATAAAAATTGCAAAGGAACTAAACGGTTTTGGGCTGTGACAATTGATTTCAGTCTAATAGTACAAGATTTCAATTAATAATTTTGAAAAATAAGAGAGGAAACTATTGAAAAGTTCTCTTGATAACAATGAAATCACCACAATAAAGAACAAAGAACATCAGTGATAATTTATGTGATTCGAGCATAACGATCTATGTCTAGGTAATCCAATAGAGAAAATCCACTAACATGAGCGAAAATAATAGTTCAAATTGAGTGACAACAAACTCTCAATTACAATAGATCTAATATTCTCTCTCATCTCACTCTAATTACTTTATCTCGATTCCTCATACTCAAATGAATGACACAAGATAACTCTCTATTTATACAAGTAACTACTGCATAATCGTCATCAATAAATAAAACTCTATCAAATAACTAGATTTATTAATTTACAACTTAACAAACTTAACTTTCATCATCTAAGTGTCATTAGCTAACACATCAACTAACCCCAATTAGCTAATCTCATCAGTCAACCTTACCAGCTAACTATATCAATTATATCTGTCAGCTGTATGTGTGTGTTGATCAAGTTATAAAGTGATTAATGTCTAAAATTAGGTATCAAATTCGAATTCACTGTGACACGATCTTTAAATTTCTTTATTTAATAATGTTTATCTATAAAAAAAATTATATTTGTTAGCTACCTCTATTAGCTTATCAGCCCCCATGAGTTGAACTTGTATCTTATATAGAATACTAAAAGTTTCTTCAAAATAAATAAAATACTAAAAGCAATACATAATTTCGAATAGGACGAATTGTCATGATTATGTATATTTAAATATTACCAAATCATTAGGGCTATCAAACCTTCTGGGACGGGCCATCCCGGCCCAACCCAACGGGCCTAGGCAATTTGGGCCGGGCCGGGTCGGGTCGGCCCAAAATTTCAGCGGGCCTCGAAAAATGAAGCCCAGTCCAGCCCTATACGGGCCGCCGGGCGGATCGGGCCAAAACGGGCCAAAAAAATGATAAATTAATATATATATATATATATATATATATATATATTACTTCCAAAAATTAATAAATTAAATCAAATTTAAAGAAAAAAAAATTGAAGACAAATTCGATGAAACAAATAACAACCACCAAAATAATAATACAAAAATATTACTCCCTTTCAAGTCGAAATAAAGTAAAAGGACCAACAATTTGAAAGCTTAATCACGTTCGTAAGATGCTGAATTAGAAAAGAATATATTTTTATAATGATTAGTAAACTAAGAGTCCAAAACTAGCAGATTAGGGAAATATAATTAAATGATGATTTAAAAATCCCAATTGACTAATTATTACTTATTAGACTTATTTTAGTTATTATATTGGAAAAAATGTCTATTTTCTATTAATTAACCGACCGGGCCAATTTGTCCCAAAAGCGGCGACAGTAGCTCCGGTCCTAGCGGCGGCACCAGTCCTGCCTAGCCATGAAGTTGGTGCACTGGTCCAAGTCCAAGCAACTACACCACAGCACCAGTCCAACCACTTGTTGCTCCAGTCCAAGCAACTGCACTAGTCCAACCACTTGTTGCTCCAGTCCAAGCAACTGTTGGATGATAGGCCCAAGCTGGTGCTGCGGTGGCTGCCGCTGGACCATTAGCCCAAGCTGGTTCTGCACCAATCCAAGATGTGGTTGCTGCTGCGGGACCATTGTACATAAAGTATAAATCTAAAATTTAGAGTTGTTTTACAGCCATTTTGGAGGGTATTGTGAATTCTTCTTAGACCTATTGTATGGCTTTCAACTACTTTTTAGGAATTAGCTAGTGGGGGTTTTCATAATACATGATCACTAATCAAAAACATTTTTTATCAATTTAATTTAATCATTCGGTTTTATATCCGGATCATGAAGAATTTCCTAGAATATAATGAATCATATCATAAGATGGTTTCAGAAATATTGCATGTCCTATTTCTTTAGACCTTTAATAAGGGAATTGAAATATTCATATGATATAAGCTATTGAAATACAAAAAAAAACAAGAAGCCTAACGAAAGAACTTAACCAAGCCTCAACTATTTTATTGTTTAGGAATGGCACGAAGCATACTATTCATATCGAGTACAATGTTCCTGAAAAGACGACGTTGAATACATCCTTGAAATTTATTAATTTATTAAAAAAAGAAAAAAGAAATAAAGCTAGGGCAGCAGTAATCCAGACAGAGATTAGGCTGCCCTTGATGATGAGTAGGGATGTCAAACCTTACGAGCCGGGCCAGCCCGGCCCAACCTAGCGGGCCTAGGCAATTTTTTGGGTCGGGTCGGGCCGGCCCAAAATTTTAGCGGGCCTCAAAAATGAAGCCCAGTCCAGCCTTATACGGGCCGTCGGGCGGATCGGGCCAAAACGGGCCAAAAAATTGATAAATTAATAAATAAATAAATAAATAAATATATATATATATATATATATATATATTACTTCGATGACAAATTTGATAAATCAAATTTAAAGAAAAAAATTGAAGACAAATTCGATGAAACAAATAACAACCACCAAAATAATAATACAAAAATATTTCTCACTTTCAAGTCGAAATAAAGTAAAAGGACCACCAATTTGAAAGCTTAATCATGTTCGTAAGATACTGAATTAGAAAATAATATATTTTTATAATGATTAATAGACTAAGAGTCTAAGACTAGCAGATTAGGAAAATATAATTAAATGATGATTTAAAAATAATAATTGGCTAATTATTACTTATTAGACTTATTTTAGTTATTATATTGGAAAAAACGCCTATTTTCTATTAATTAACCGACCGGGCCAATTTGGCCCAAACGCCCGGCGGGTTTTTTGGCCCGCGGGCCACGTGGCCCGACGGGCTGCATGGGTCGGGCTAGATAGGCCCGATTTTTTTTGGGCCTAAAAAATCTTAGCCCAGCCCGGGCCACTTTCAGCCCATTTTGACAGCTCTACAAATCATATTTGTCCACCTAGATTCCAATCCTATTTTCTTGAGGTGAGCATCGGGTTAGACTCGAACTAACTCGGATCGACCCATCTGAACCGATGATTTGAAATATTTCAAAAAATGGACCGATCCGGACCGAAATGTAAGGGGGGACCGACCCAAGATCGGACCGAACTCGAACATCGGATCCGGTTCGGTTCGGGTCCGACCCGTCAAATTTTTAGATTTATATTTTCATGCTTTACACTCAATTTTTAAATTTAAAACGTAAAAAATTCCATACAAACAGTGAGGCACGGCACGGCCTGCTCGCATGCAGTGCGACTGGAGGCGGAGGGAAGGTCCGACGGTTCGATCTGGTACAGGCCATGCGACGCTAGGGTAGAGGGTAACTAGGTGAGCGATGAGTTGAACTTCAAAGATACAGCAATGCTAGGTTAGAAAATTTAGAATCTTAGATATTATATAAAATTTAATTTATTTATTATAAAATATAAATTAAATAATTATTTTAATAATGGATTCGAGCGAGTTTAGATCCGAACCTGCCCAAAAATTAATCGGTCCCAAAATTTTACCCAAATCGATCGTATGTGTCTATTGGGTCGGTCTGGTCCGAACCGAACCCGTCTGTCCGGATCAGTTTAACGGGTAACGTTCGGCTTGGATTTGCTCACCTCTATTGTTTTCATTTAAAAGTTAATATTCACAAATGATGGTGCATGTGTTGGCCTAGCGGTAGGAGGTTAATGTCCAAGACCTCTGGTCTTGGATTAGAGTCATCTATCGCGCGGTTTTTAAATATTTTATTTACTTATGTAATTTATCAAAAAAAATCATAAATAATGAGTGTGATATTTTTTTTATATATATATAAAAGACCCATAAATAATGAGTGTGATATTATAATACTCTTTATATCCAATAATTAATGATCATATACTACTCTTTATGTCCCATTAATTATTAATGATAAAAATCTATTTTATGGTATCTTATTTATAATGATTGAAAATTGATCATCATATAATACTCTCTATGTCTTATTATTAATTATCAAAATCTATTTCATGATAACCTTTTTATAATGATTCAAAATTTATTTTGTCTTAAAATAAGTAGGACCTCTTTATTTTGTAGCTTTAAACTAATACATTCTTAATATATATTTAAAAGAATCGAATCATTATATTTTTGAGAAAAAAAATCTAATTATTATGTTAAATCACAAGAACTATTATATTAAATCACAGTGAGCAATATTAAATCAGATCATTCTTACTAGAACGGACTAGTGTCGTGTCGTCTAATACTATATAATGGTAATAGTATACGGTAATACTCTAGGCGTTTGGTTTGGGTGATAAAACATGATTGATAAAATAATTCACCTTAATCAAGCACTCCCTCCGTCCCCAAAATAAGTTCCACTTTGGGACGGCACGGGTTTTAAGGAAAAATGATAAAGTGTATTGATAGTGGAGAAAAATATGTTATAATTAGTATTGAGAGTGGTGAAAATGTGAAAAAGTGTTATAATTAGTATTGAGAGTGGTGAAAAAGTGAAAAATAAGAATAAGTAAAATATTATTAGTGGTGGGGTCAATGTCCAAAAATGAAAAGAAAGAAAGGGGAACTTATTTGGGGGACGTCCCAAAAAGGAAAAATAGGAACTTATGAATATTTGATTTGTATAATTGAGTCTGTAATTGATAACTCGATCCGTCTAATCACCCAAATGAGTGATTGTTTATCACCTCAAAGTTGGGTGGATTATTCAATCGCCCCTCGAATCTTATCAATCTTATATATCTCATCCATCAAACCAAACTATCTTTACAGTTGATCCAAATCTTACATCACCCTATCTAGTAAAGAAGTGGGCCGCTACTACTTTGGGTCTTACAATCTAAGAGGCCCATTTTCAAGAAAAATGATGACAACAAATTCCATTCGACTTTACATTAGAAACTCAATCTCCAATCAGAATTCAGAAGAGATGGACCTCACAATTCTTCATTCGATCTGAATAATAGAATTAACTCTTGTTCTTCTATATTACATTACATACAAATATATGTATCGTAATCGTATCTCAATGGTGATTGCTCTTTTGTTGGTTGCTGAGCGAGAAAAGCTTCTTCATCACCTTCACCAGCGATTCCATCTTCTTCGGCTTTGCACGGATCAGTTTTAACTGGCGCACGTTAGCGCACTCTTCTAGATCTTCAAATTCATCACAATGATGTTGACTAGTTTCTTCACTGAATTCGGAACCGGAAGAATCGGCGGAACTCTGCAATTCCTCGTTGAAATCCTCCCACAGTAGGTCCATCTTCTCCTGCGATTCCGCTTCTGCCTCTGCTCCTTGGCCCTTCTCCGCCTCATCATCGGTCTTGATAATTTGGCTGGCGAATGGCCGCCGTTGTCTGGCGGCGGAGGTCGTCTCGTCGGAATCGGAGATTCTCCAGAGAGGCGGCAGAAGTGTGAGATTGACAGTGTCAGTGGCGTTGCTGCTAATCACGGGAAAGGTGAACTCTTCTGCTGCTATCATCACTCACACTGACTCAATGTGATCCAAATTTTGAAGAGCTACCATCTATATATGATCTCACAATATGCAATAATATGTAAAGAAATATACAGCATAGGCAAATCGGAAAATAAAGAATTGGTGTATTTATTATAGTGGGTATATATGTTAGGAGTTAGTTGGGATTAGAATTAATGAGTTTAGGCAAAGTGTTAATGGGGATGCCTACCTCCTCCGCATTCAACGGACCTACGTGTGCCCTTTCTTTTTACGCTTGCTTCACTCTCATTTTCATTTCCTCGCAAATACATATTTGGATGTTACAATGTTGCGAAAAGCAAAATTGATCTTGTCTATTTCTCAACTCCCACCCAACCAATATCATTCCAACACCTCAAATATATCTTGCCTATTTTCCTGAAATTATTTTACCATGATTCAATACTACCTTCTTATTTTGAAGGCCTTGCATAAGTAATAACTAGATTGATTATTTTACTAAATAGATTACATGCACATGTTTAATAATTATTAAGTTCATTATAATTTATACACATAGCATATAGAGGTAGAGAAGTGATCATATAGTACTCAAACTTTATATAGTATGTAGTGTGCAATCTCATCCATTGATTTTATTTATCCAATGATTGATTACTTTTAGTGCTTTTGTAAGATTTAGAAGCATTTTTTATCCAAAAAAAAAAGATTTAGACACATTTTACTAGTAAGAAGGGTATATATATGTGTGTGTGATTAAATAGAAATATACATATCATTGAACACAAATATATATAATGTTATCAAAATAAAATATTTTTTTTTCTATCCGTACTAGCCCGTTGACCAACCTATTAATCTGTTGGATGAGCAAGACTCACCTGTCACCCAATTTAAATTTAACCTTAGTGTAGAGGTCTCGCGTACGTGCGGATTGCTTATTTGATTATATATAATAGATACATCTTGTAATTCTAAAAAAATAGGAGAAATAATAAAATAAACTTATATTTTAAAAAAATGAAATACCATACGTTGCATGTGTATAATACTAGTTAATTTACAATATCTACATTTCATATCTTAGCTACCAAATGCAAAAATACAATAATACAATACTCTTCATCTCTTATTTACATTGTATCCTGTCATATCCTAATATATCTACAAATGAGCCTATAGTTTTTAAGTTGACCTCCCCAAGAACACATGACCTCCATTTATTATGGCACTAATAGTTCCTCCAACTATCCTTCTTCTATCTCCATACAAATTGACCATAATTTCCCCTCTTTCTTGTGTCCTATATTGTTTCATGTTGAATCTTCGGCATTTGGAATTGCCACAATATTCCCTCATTATTAAACAAAGAATACCTTCCGTGATAGAAAGTACTGATTTTTTACCCTTTTTCCTCCGCTTGATTGCGTAAGAAATGAAATACCAACGACACGTACTTTTCTTGCAATTTAATGAGAAGCAACATAAAGAAGTTCATTTGACAGAGGAATTTCTAAGATCATCATAATCAAATATAATCTTCAAGGAAACAAATGGAGCAGTGTGATTCTAGGAGGGATGGATTAAAGTCTAATACTATAGACTCTATAGTATCTTTGGAAATCTCTACTAATCCATATAACTCATTTTCATGGTACAAAAACCACCAGCATGCTGTCGTGCATACTTGTCAAAACAAAGGGCTTTTTATAGCCTCCTACCCAGCAAATATAAGCTCCAAAGGTAGACTCATTCTATCTTCTCATAGTCTTCATCATGCTCATGATCTCCTTCATAGTCACTGTCACTATCCTGTTCCATGTCTTGTGGTATTTTGCGTCCCGACTCTGGAAGTGCATCAGATGGTCCTTCCTTTTCATCACCAGATGGAGTTTCAGCAGCGTCAATTGCTCCCTCGCGACGTGTGTAAATGAGGTAATGCGCAACAGATTTGAAACCAAGCTTATGTGCCTAAACATTTCAGTTGATATTGTCAACTTCAATTCCATATTCCAATAGATGAACTTAGGCAGCATAAGATTTGTCAAATTTACCTTCTTGTAGATTGTTCCAGTAGGGTTCCACCCTTTATCTCTTCTACAGCGACTGCAATTGCATATTCCACGACATACAGGGCAAACCCAGTCTTGCTTCAAATTAACCTCAGTCACATTCTCCCCATACCTGAATTTTGGAATACAACCACATGATCAAATAAGCAACAAGAATTAGGTCAGGAAATGAGCAAAACAATTTACTAAGTTTGTAGAAATTTTATCATCATTCAATCATTCGTCTAACATGAAAAACAAATATCATTAGGGTCCAAGGATGATGGTTCAATCGAGCAATCAATAAAAATAAGCAGGAAAGTGTAGAATGAAAGTAGAGAGACCTCGTGTATAAGCAATCTCCACAAAACTGGCCTGAAACGGTGTCGCACTTGCTGCACGCGGTGCGCAGTCCGAGAGTCTTCTGTCTGCAACAATGGAAAACTGGTCATCAATCACAATCTTATACTAGTAAGTATTTCAAAGAAAAAGCATAAATATGTTGAGGAACCTGCATTGGTGGCAAGACTTGCCCAGATAGGGATCGTATATACGCACTCCGTCTTCGTCAAATCCATCAACTTGGAGAGTCCAATCAGCCACGGAGTCACCCAACAGCTTCTCGTGCTCCTCCGTGTAAATCTCAGGATTCTCACCTGCTGGAATGTGGATTTCCACCTTCTGTGAGGAGGAGGAATGCGCCTTTTTGGGAGATCGCTTCTCCGAGTAACTCGGTCGCGGCACCTCTTTCAACCTGACCCACCGCATTTACTTTACTTGACACAAAATCGAAAGAAATTTGTAGCTTCCACGAGAGATTTACCTAGAAGAGCGGCGCAGAGGATCATCTGAAGGTGGGCGCTGGGGCTTGTTTTTGCGGAGAGTGGAAGAGGAAGGGCGAGTCTTGAGCTGATTGGAAAGATCAGCAATGCCCAGGCTCTTCATTCTCTCCATGTTTTCCTTGATTCTTTGTGCTCTGGATTCTTCATACTCTCCTCCACCTCCCTTATCACCGCTTTCTTCTTCCCCTTTCATCTTCTCACTTTCCCCTCTCCCTGTGCCTCTCCTAGTCCTACTCACCATCTCTCTCTCTCTCTCTCCTTTGTGCGGAAGAGAATATGGATGAAAATTGGAATATAAAATCCTACTCACCATAATCATTACTCTCTTTTTCCCGCGCACAGTTTTGTTGTGTGTACCTTGTGCTCACTGCTTTGTACCCCTACCATTAATCGCTCCATTCACATTATTTTTACCTAATTAATTGTCTGATTGTCTCCTTTCCCACTATTTTCGCCCGCCCCCTCCAAATCCAATAAACCTCATTTCCCTTCTTAATTTCCTTTTATTAATGTTTTAGAATCGTTTTTTTTTTTTGACGGATTTTTAAAAAATACTGTAAGAATCTTAAACATCCACTTCAAAAAAGAATCTTAAACATCATTATTTAAAAAAAAAAAAAAACTTAAAGATCATAAATCTTTATTAATTTGAAAATTATAAGAGAACTTTTAAATCATCAACATTGGAATACTAAGTTTTACTTATCTCTTGCTATAATGAAATTGGTCAAATACCATCTCAATAAATAAAATAATCAAATCATAGACTCCATTTCGCAACCTTTTTTCTTTTAATAAAATAATAAAGAAATTTAAAGGCCGAGCTACAGAAAACTCGAACCCAAGACTTTTGACCTTAGACATTAACTCCTTACCGTTTGACCAATACACACTCCATTCTGCAAACTTTTTTTTTTTGATAAATTTACAATATTAAATAAAGAAATTAAAAGGCTGCACCACATGAGACTCAAATCCAATACCTTTGACCTTAGACATTAACCCCTTACTGCTTGGCCAACACACGCACACTAACATTTTGCGAACTTGATCAAACGAATAGTTGCACAACATTTGATATTATGATTCATGCAGTCAAGTTGCAATTGCAACGTCACCCAAAATACATGATTTTCAAAACAACTGGCTATATTAGCTTCATAAGCTATACTATATTTGTATGTGGTGAATACAAAACTAGTGAAGTAAAAGTTAAACTTACGGAGAAAAAAAATTAAAGGCAATCTTGAGAAAAGTAACAAATACTAAGTAGCGTCACTCGCCAAAATGGAACTCAACAAAACGAAGTGCTATAGTTAATATAGCCACTGTACTATATACTGAATCCAGGATTCAAGAAGTATCTTCTTCTATTTAAAAAAACAATCAATCACATGTCAAAAAAACACCTACATACTGAGGCAAACATTAAACAATAAGCATATAAATATGAGCAGCAAAAAAAATCCCATAACTAATCTGTCATTGAGTTACACAGAATCAATTTGTTTTGGTCACAACTAGGTCAGTTAGTTTTCTTGTCCTCTTCCGTTTGTTGTGTTGAATCTGTAGCCGCGGCCAAGGCTTGATCATCGTCCCCACCGAAACCAAATTCATTCACACGTTTCTTGTCTACCGGGTACTTCCATCTTTGATAAAGATATATCAAAAATATAACATCTGCACAACCCAAAGTTACCATAAGTATAAAGACACAAGCTACCAATTGAGTTCCCTGATTCAGATATTTTATTCACTTAATTGAAATTTTCTACCAATAACTCACCATCACGGAAGACTGAAAGTCGATGCAGTATTGGCATCTTAATCACGAAAGCAAAGAGATCGTCAATAATTGTGTTCAAAAACTTGTATGTCATCTGCCTCCAAGGTAGATGGGCAACAGACTTTAGCTTATAATTGATAAAAAGCTGAGGGCACATCATGATAAAACCTGCAGCAGAGAAGAATGTGATTATGTTTGTAAGATAACATGGTAAGTAACACTAGATATAAACATCAATTCACCACACTTGCTTCAATAGTTCTGGTACAATTCCAGAAAACATGTATGAGGAATTTCTTTAGAACAACAAGAGAATCTTAAACTGTTTTCTGGTACGCACACACAAGGATGAAAGAAAATTCTGAAAACACGATCAAAATGCTTACCGAACATGTAGACACAGCTTGTAAGGGATGACAGGATCCAAGAATACCAGCTCCTGTGGCGTTCGTACTTTAGAGAGTAAATGGAGAAACAGACAGCAAGGAAGAGCAAGACATATGTCAAGTACTTCATAGCAAGATCATCGTATTCCTTTGTCTTGTTTGTAGCATATGAGTCACGGTCACGGAACCTCAACATAGGTATTTTACCAGTTCTGTCAACCTGGGTGGAAGGGAAACAAAAAATGACAGTTCCAGCACAGCTTAGTGTTTGAAAGTGTGAGCTATCTAAACTTGGACACTGATGACATTCAGAGCTTAAGCATACACTAAATAATAAATTACCTCAATATGCATAGCTTTCCCTATTTTCCAAAACTCAATGCAGCAGCCAATACCAGAACTTGCAAGTATCATCCATGAAGTTTCATTGTCAAGCAGGTAGAGGAAGACAATTAGCTGACAAAAGAAATTCACAACAACAGATTTCGCAGATAACCCCTCCATCGACTTGTTTTTATTCCAGAACTGGATATCTGTAGACATAGTTATCATGCTTTAGAAGTTGATACAATTGTATGCTCGTTGTAAGAGCACAAAATGAGGAAATATCATTACCATTCTTGAAAGCCAAGAAGTCAAATATTGAGTGAAGAGCTGAAACAACCATGGTAACTGCTAAAAGAATAGGGTTTCCTTCCAGAAAAACTCTCTGTTGAAACAGTCAAATGATTAGGCACCCAGTTTGAATGTTAACACATTGATAAAGAGCAATTCCATAGTATTGAATACCTAAATGGTCCTTCAATAATACCAATACTTGATAGTGAATAAACATGATATGATTAACAATCGTACCTTAAGTTCATCAGCTTCCCCTTCGAGCATGCTTCCATAACTCCTATGAACCTGGAATGATTGGTCAATCTGTAGAAAGAGTTGCCATTTTGTCATGCTAATGGGACCAACCTCCAGATTTAGTGGCAATTCATTCACCGTCTCATTTATTTGTATTAACTTATCCCGAAGTAACCAAAACTCATTGAAGAAAACAGTTGGGTAGTAATTTCCTGTAGTAGGCTCAATGTTCATGTCTAATGATTTGAGTCAGGGAATAGATACTGCGAAGGTTTCATGGTATAAACGCAAAGGAGGAATCAACCGCCCAATTATAGACAGTATAACATCAAAAGCTCTTCCTTAGAATAGGGACTGTTACTAAGTAACAAAATGTGCACTTTCATGATGAAAGCGCAGTTCCATTTTCCATCAAAACAATCACAAAAAATAAGGTATCCATGCTAAACTTAGTCAATCAATCATGATGGAGGAAAAGATATGTTATTGTGTCTTAAGCAAACTGTAGGCCACCCTATCAAATAAAAAGAAGGTAGATCAAATCACAGCATGAAGTATACTTGGAAACATCATCTCTAATTGCAATGTATGTATATTTGCAATAGAAATTTTAGAAGAAAGCGAAAGATGTAGATAACTCAAGGATACAAGGAGCAATATTTGGAGGAACTGCATTCTCTGGATATCTGCCAGAAAATGGTCAATAACAATTGCTTAGAACTTTTGTAAAAATAGCAAACTTATCATGTAGTAATTGTGAAAATAGCAGCTCGATACAAGTAATTCGTATAAGCCTAACAATTGATCAATAACAGTCATGAAAGATAAAATAAACAGTTGTTGAAATGTTTAGACAATTATACCTTGTGAAATCATCAACCAGATTTATGGTAATATTCGGTTTCCAGTATGACTTCCATTCCGCTGGTCCATCCTCTTTCTCATCTTCTTGAACATCTTTGACTACCTGAAGCAAAAAAATTGTTCATAGAGCCATAAACTTCTTGATACAATGCCAAAGGAAAACTCCGACAGTTAAACATTTGATAGTCGTATCGAAGTTTGCATTGAAAATTACAAGGAACATGCATAACCAAATCAGGTATCAATGAATCAGAAAGTGAAATAACAGATACCTCGGAGATCTTTCCATCATCACTAGAGTCATCTGAATTCCCTAACAAACTCTTCCTCTTGTCAGACTTTGACTTGGGCAAATATACAACAACAGCTGTATACATGTAAACAAAATCTTATTAGATCTTAGGCACCCCCAATATTGTAACAGCCAGTGTGCAAGAGAGAACTAAATAGGTCAGCAGAATCTCACGGTGGGTCCGCCCAAAAGCTGCCAATGGCTGGTACTCAGGATCCTTGGGATCTGGCGGATAGCCAGACTTAGCAAAGAAAACATGGGCATACAGACTCCCATTGGATTTTAAAGCCTGATAACAGTAGAATAGTTCATAATGAATCAGAAGTGAAACCCAAAACACGAGCCAGTTAGTTTGAAATCAAGTTCCTTGTGGGACGGCTTTCTCTCTCTCTTGTTTACAAGTTATGAATTGGTGCAGTGGATAAGGTCTCATTCTTTCTTTCAAAGGTCATGAGTTCAAATCCTATTATCTTTTGTCCCCTTGGGATGGCCTAGTGGTTAGGGTGGTTGCCTGTTGTCCAAGAGGTCACAGGTTCGAGTACTCTCGGCCACAATAACCACTAGGTGGGGTGTGTGTGTGATTTGTATTATTTATAATGTAATTTCATCAAAAAAAAAAAAAGTTCCTTGTGGGACGGCCTTTTAATTTCTTTATTTAATATTGTTAATTTATCCAAAAAAAAAAAAAAAAGAATCTTGAAGTCAGTGTGGGTGTGTTGGCCTAGGGGTAGGAGGTTAATGCCCAAGACCTGAGGTCCTGGGTTCGAGTCCTCCGTCGCACGGTCTTTAAATTTCTTTATTTACTTATGTAATTTATCAAAAAAAAGAAAAAAGAAAAACTTGAAATCAAGTTCACGAGCAGAATAACCAGCACCTCAGAAGGTTGATATTTTAATGACAGAGTTCTGGTACTATCTGAAGTCCAAACTGCATAAGGTATATTTGTCTCCTGCCAGACAAGGGCAGCCTCACTTCCAAAGTCACTAAATTTCTCTTGCTCAGATACGTACAACCACATGTCCTGAAAACAATGAGATCAATTTTTCTTTAATATTGGAATGCAAGATCATGGAAGTGCAGAATGATTGTTATATTAATGTAAAATGTGGATCTTTCATCTAGAAAGTGCCAAAGGTATGATTATTGTATAAAAAATTAGACTTCCATATATTAGAACAATGCTGGTATAAGAGAAAACGTCTTGTAATTGTGTACAAAGTAACAAAACGATGTTATAGTAATAGTATCATACTATCATGTCAACCAGCTCCTCCCTCCAATACTCACTACCCCAATGGGAGGAAAATATGTGAAACAACAACAATGATGATCAAGCTTCTACGTATCATGGAACTAGTGAGCAAAAAGTGGGAACCAGAAACCTCATCCAATGGATGATTTATCCATTGATCCACCAAAAGATTATATATCTAGGGAATAAGGCAACTTAACTTAATTAAGAAGTCCATCTTCAATGAATGAATGATGTCGAGAATCACAGTTGAACAATGAGCCATATACAAGATTTCAGGATTCAGCGGAGCCATAAACCACCCACTGACTTTCGTCAAATTTATAGTTTCAGAGATAAGTACAGAATCGATGAACAATAACAGGCAAGCCACGCACATCAATTATGGAATCTAATTATTCATTAAGCATGCGTTGCTATGAACTAGTATTCGACACATGAATACCATATGTTGAGGGGAGTGCACACCTCAAATAAAGTTCCAATTGATACATATAAAAAATAGAAGCTGATAGAATATACGAACCAAAAGTTCCCCTTTGTGGAAGAGATTGGAGATCTGGGTTGAGGATTGAGTGGGCGATCGTTTTGGTCCAAAAAATTTGGAGGCAAAGTACCAAATCACAGCTATCCTAATTACTCCCGTAAGCATCTGTCCCATACCGGCTTGTTGCTGAGGCTGCTGCCGCCTTACACCGCCTCCGCCGCCGCCCTCTTGTATTGCCGGCGGCTCCATATCGCTAATTATTGGTGCTTAGAGGGAGAATAAAAGAGAGCTCGTGGGTTCGACTACAACGTAACGCCAATACTTATACAAGTATGGCCTCCGGAGGTAGAGTTCAATTCCAACAAATAAATTCGATCTGTATCTCAAGATATAGCAAATAGATATTTTCTGTTTCTCTCTCCTCCTTTTGGTGTTCGGCGATGACGATGTTTTCTTAGCTTTAAACCCTCAAATTTGAACAATTATCTAAACACCCCCACATTATTTAGTGTTAAATAGGCAAAAATAAACTTGCACCCACGAATAACGAATATTTATTGTAAATACTGCATAAATTGAATTTTATTCAACCATAAATTACTAATATCATAATAAAAGGTTTAATTATTATTAGACCAAAGTCTTTCTTTAATGAGAGATTTTTGGTTTGATTCCAATTAAAATGTGTGTAATTTTTCTAATTCAAATAGATATAATTTAGTCTTTGTATTAGTAATTTAATTATGAAACAATAGGGCCGGATGGCCCTATTGGTGATTGAAACTTAAATTTTGTCCACAAAATTTAAAACATCAATATTTAGTCATCTTTTATGTGCTCTACCTAATTTACCCTTTAACCCAATAGATCCAACAACTTCATTTGACCCGGATCCAGATTTAGGGATTAACCCATGCCTTGTCTACCCCCAGACCCCCGACCCCACCCACCCCTCCCCCCACCACCCACCCCAAGCCAAAAAAAAAAAAAAAAATTTTACTTCCCCTGCTTGTCTACCCCCCAGACCCCCGACCCCACCCACCCCCCCCACCACCCACCCCCAAGCTAAAAAAAAAAAATTTTTTACTTTCCCTGCCTTGTCTACCCCCAGACCCCCGACCCCACCCACCACCCACCACCCACCCCCAAGCCAAAAAAAAAAATTTTTTTTTTACTTCCCCTGCCTTGTCTACCCCCCAGACCCCCGACCCCACCCACCCCCCACCTACCCACCCACCCCCCCACCACCCACCCCCAAGCCAAAAAAAAAAAATTTGTTTACTTCCCCTGCCTTGTCTACCCCCAGACCCCCGACCCCACCCACCCCCAAGCCAAAAAAAAAAAAAAAAAATTTTACTTTCCCCGCCTTGTCTACCCCCCAGACCCCCGACCCCACCCACCCACCCCCAAGCCAATTTTTTTTTTTTTTTTTACTTCCCCTGCCTTGTCTACCCCCCGACCCCCCCCACCACCCACCCCCATAAGTGCTAAAAAGACCATTTTACTTTATTTTATTTTGAATTTTCGTTGGCACTTATGGCACTATTAGTGCCATAAGTGCCATAAAATAAAATAATAAAGTAAAATTTTTTGGCTTGGGGGTGGGTGGGGTGGGTGGGGTCGGGGGTCTGGGGGTAAACAGGGCAGGGGGAGTAAAAAAAAATTTCGTTGGCACTTATGGCACTATTAGTGCCATAAGTGCCATAAAATAAAATAATAAAGTAAAATTTTTTGGCTTGGGGGTGGGTGGGGTCGGGGGTCTGGGGGGTAGACAGGGCAGGGGGAGTAAAAAAAAAATTCGTTGGCACTTATGGCACTATTAGTGCCATAAGTGCCATAAAATAAAATAATAAAGTAAAATTTTTTGGCTTGGGGGTGGGTGGGGTCGGGGGTCTGGGGGGTAGACAGGGCAGGGGGAGTAAAAAAAAAAATTCGTTGGCACTTATGGCACTAATAGTGCCATAAGTGCCTAACCCGACCCGCGTGTCTAATCCTACCCGGCACGCGACCCGCGCTCCTGACCCTACCCAGTCCGCCCAATTAAGGGCAAAAACGTCCCAAAGCTATAAAAATGGCCAAAATTTGTGTTTTTTCAATGTGTGGCCATAAATTGTGTTTTATGCTTCATTTTGGCTACTTCAAAATTTTACTCTTTAATTATTATGTTGAAAATGAATTCTTTATAATATGTGTTCATATATATCATATATCTCAAATAAAAAATTTAATTATTATGTGTCTGAATTATATATAAAGTGTTCATTTGCGTTTTAACGGGTGTGAACTTGATAAAAATGAAATTTACTACTCCCTCGGTCCCACGAATCTTGAGTCACTTCTTTTCGACATGTTTATTAAGGAGTTGAAGATTAGTGTTTTAAGTGTGTAGGTAATAAAGTAGAAAAGTGATTAGATAAGTGTATATGTAATAAAGTAGAAAAATGATAAAGTAGAAAAGTACACAATTAGTTAAGATAAGTTTAATTAGAACCCCTTATTTTTTTCCTAATTCTTACTATATATAGAAATGACTCAAGATTCGTGGAACGGCTGAAATAAGAAATTGACTCAAGATTCGTGCGACAAAGGAAGTATATGACATCATATTTATTAAAATTAATTGCCCATGTATATTAGATTGTTTGATGTCCGATGATGATAATTTTAGGTGATTGTTGATCTCTTTTATTTTTCTTTATTTACATATCTTATTAATATTGTATGTAAATAGTAATATTCCGAAAAATAAAGTGAAAAATATAGGTCGGCCACCCACTATACATACCTCAAAACTTGTGGCCTCCAAATATCACAAGTGAAAAATATTGGATTCTAGTTGTTGGGAGTAGCTTCGTTTTAGTCACTTGTAAAAGAGTCTTTCATACTCTTCTCGGGTTATTCTGTGGGATTAGGTGGTGAAATTTAATCCATGCCTAGGTTGTGTGTGCAGACATACATTTAAGCGGGAGTTTGAAAATTTGGTTGGGATAAGGCTATTAGCTCAAACTCAAAAAAATATTGTTGAGTTTGGGTCGGCAATGCTGCATGGTTGTGTGTTTAATAGGAGACTGTTAAAAACTCGCAAACGTGGTAAGTTCATTTGATAACACACGCTATTATCATGAAATTAGCATGAAATGTCCAAAATATCATTTGAAAAAAGAAGTGGCCCTGCAATGTCGTCGCCATTGAGGGCAGCCAAACACCCATTGAGGGAAGCCAAGTATGTAGCCATGCGCCTCCTCAAGTGACTTCATTTTTTGACTTTTTTTTTGGTAAAGTTTTGGGCTCTCATTCTTATTTATTTGTTTGTAATTGGACCCTTTTTTTCAAAGAAAACATGGCGTATCTTCTTCAAAATTGATGGTAAGAAATTTTTTCCAAAGAAATTCAACCGAGAGCAAGGGTCGGAGGGTATGGAGAGGTCGGCGAGGGCAGGGGCCGACGAAGGTGAGGGCGAGAGCGGGGCGGCGAGATCGGCAAGGGCAGAGGGCGTCAAGGGCGAAGGCAACTGCTGCGATGCGGAGGGATTTAAGATGAGGGCGAGGCAGTGGTAGTGGAATATTGCAAGGGGGAAAATCAGGGTTTTGATAGGGAAAGGCTGGGGTCGGCGGGAATGGTAGCAATGTCGGCGAGGTCAGGGTGGTGGTGTTTGGCAGGCAGTGGTGGTGAAATATTGCAGGCGGTGAGATGAAAAAAAATTGAAATTTTTCGATCAAAATTGGGGGCAAATTTGTGAACAATAAATTAAACAAGGGACACTGTAGCATCCCAGTATCAATAACCGAGGGTGACCCATGCATCTGTTTCCCTTAAGGAACAATGTTTTTTGCTCGGGCCCACGTCCAAACTCGAGCTCTTCACTTTATGCTACCTCCCTACCAAACAGAGGAAAAGGCCCAGTTATATATGTAATGAAGCCTTAATTGGGCTATCAAACTATCTCGGTTAAAGCTTTGGAAAAATTCAACAATGGAATAAAGTAGAATTTTATTGTACGAACATCTTCGTTAATTCACTCTATATTAGAGTGAATTTCATTCTACAATCGTCTATTTTAAATAAAATTTTGAAAAGATTTGAAAACGTAATAAGTTAGAATTTACGTAAGAGTATCTCCATAATCCAATAATTTACTCTACATATTATAATGAACTTTGTTCTATTGTTGAGTAATTTTATATGACAAATTCTCATGTACAACTTGTTATACCATATAATATGATGGTGCAAGGAAGGCATATATATTAATGGCTAGAAGTAATTCTGAACTCTAGCTTAGTTGGTTTGAAATCATGCCTCGTACTTATAAAATCGCGGGTTTGAATCTCACATACAACGACATAAATTTCCTTCTTTAGGGGGGTGTATTCGTTGTGGAGTTTAATAGATTTCTATGGATTTTAAAAGTCTGGGTGTATTCGTTCCAGACTTTTAAAAGTCTGCAGAAATCTGGGTGTATTCGTTCAAGACTTTTAAAAGTCCATATAAATCTGGGTGTATTCGTTTCAGACTTTTTAAAATCCATACAAATCTAGGTGTATTCGTTATTCCAATGACTTCAAATCCGGAATGACTTTCATGGATTTCATCCAAAAAATACACACGACGAAATCCGGCCAAGAACCACGAGAATTGAAATCCATGGAGTTTTGAGCGAGCGCTGAGTTCCAGCGGCCGCGGCCAAGAAGCCAGCGACCGCTGGAACTCAGCCACCGTTGAGAGAGTCCAGCAGATGCTGGATTTGAGCGTGTGCTGGGTTCCCAGCGGCCGCTGGGTTGCAGCGGTCGCTGGGCCCAGGCAGCCCAGCCCAGGTTGATTTTATTGAGCATGAATTATATAATTAGGGGTGTATTAGTTGGGGATTTCATGAAATCCACGGAATTGAGCATGAATTAGGGGGTATTTGTTTGGGATTTGAGTAAAATCTCCAGAATTCGAGCATTCTAACTTTGGGCTTCCAGCGGCCGCTGGAAGCCAGAACACGCTGGGTTCCCAGCGGTCGCTGGGTTTCCAGCGGTGCTGGGACTCAGCGGGCGTTGGCATCATGGATTTCAATTCCAGAATTATCCCCTAAATTCTTCGAAAATCAGTGAAAATCGGGGTGCAATCCAACCACGAATTCTTTGAAAGTTGTCTGGAATCTATGTGAATTCCATGGACTTTTTAAAGTCTGTGGAAATCCACAACGAATACACCCCCTTAGTTTGATTCGTTTTGTTTAGATCGGTTTTTTTTTTTCGGAACCCTTCTTAGCTCCATTCAAAAGTATTATTGAATGCATTAAAAGTATCATTTATTTTTATACAAAATATCATTTACGAAGTATCATTTTTCATTATTAAAAGTGTCATTTGTAATATCATTTACGAAGTATCATTTCCATATATTAAAAGTATAATTTGCATGTATTAAAAATATCATTTGTATTATACTAGCATTATTTATTTTTATATAAAATATAATTTGATTTTATGAAAAATATCATTTGTGAAAGTATCAATCGCAAAAGTAAGTGTTTTTGTATTTTTATGTTATTATCATTGATAAATGACAATATAATATTTATTTAAAATATATTAATAAATGAAACTAAATACAAATGGTGATTAAACAAAATAATACTATCAAATATTTAAAAGCGAAAAAACAAATTCTACAAATAAAACAAGATATAAATAATAATATCTCCGTCCCACGAATCTTGACACGTTTTCATTTTGGGTAATAATTATTACTTTCTCTCACCTACTTTATCACTTTTATTACTCTCTCTCATATTTTATCACTTTTATTACATTCTCTCTC
This sequence comes from Salvia miltiorrhiza, assembly GCF_028751815.1. NCBI lineage: Eukaryota > Viridiplantae > Streptophyta > Magnoliopsida > Lamiales > Lamiaceae > Salvia > Salvia miltiorrhiza. The sequence goes on from NW_026651550.1 coordinate 219,319, forward strand.
CTACTTTATCACTTTTATATTTTATTAACTAGACACTTAAAACACTAATCTACAACTCCTTAATTCTCGTGCTGAATCCAAACGTGTCAAGATTCGTGAGACGGAGGGAGTAGTAATTCATATGGACAAACAAAATAAAGAAAACAAAAAGGAAAGCAAAAAAAACAAAGGAACCTATCGTGATGAACATTATACTCCACTCCAATTATCGAAATATTGTTCATTTACTACTTTCCCGTTTGAGAGGTTTGTTCACGGCAAACTAGTGTAGAACGCACGTGAGATCCTATGTCCCACAATTTATTGTGTACCACCGTGTATCAATCTTAATTTATTATAATTTTTAATTATATTTTGTTCAATTTTAATTTGTTATGCTTTAATATAATAAGAAGATAATTAACAAGGGTTCACTCATCCAATTAGGGTTTATAATTATTTGAATTAATAATTGATTATTTGGGTTAATTAATTCAAAGTTAGGGTATATAATTTTTTAAATTTTAATTTTTAGTTATAAATATTAATTAGAGTTCATAATAGTGCCGCTGCAAATAGCCTGCAATGGCTTGTTTCTTACGTGTCTTCTTAGCCTCTTAGGCGTATGTTTGTTATCACTAAACATAGTAATCATTTATGGCGCGTGGTTGGCTACAGTCGGATTGCCGGAGGGCCTGTGATGCTGTTAATGCAAGAAGCAGGAAGATCTCTGAGTTGGGCCTTATTGCTCGTTCCTGTCGAGATGAGTTAGCAACGCTCCCCGATTTTTCTATTTGTCATGTTAAAAGAGATCATAATGCTATCGCTCACTTCTTAGCGAAAGCGGCGAGGGATTTTAGTACACAACATGTTTGGGATAAACCTCCGACTTTTGTGGTGGGTCATCTTCATTTACCATGCTCTTGTGATCAATAAATTATCCTCTCGTTCTCTCAAAAAAATCATTTATGGCGCGCGTGTTGGAATTGATTATAATATTAGATTAATTCATTAATTAGTCCTAAAGCCTTTAATAATTTTTTCTCATCTAATTTTGCTTTATTCATATCTCATTGACAATATAGGATTATTACCTCAAAAGAAAATGTAGGACTACGCCCCTCACGGTGCAACTAACATTTATCCCTCTGTTGAGCTTTATGCAATACTTAATGATTAGGTAAAAATTTAATCGACAACCACTTACATTGAAAAGAAATGATAAAGCCTGGTAATAGTTAGCTACGAAAAGATCATTTGGCCCCTAAGCTAGTACATTTTATTCTTATATCATATGCATATGGATCACTCAAATTGTTGATTATTAATTTTGATATAATCAAGTGTGTGTGTGCGAGAGGTGAGTTATAAGGTGGCGTTGTAAATGAGGTGAGCAAGAATCCGATTGGCGGCTTCAGAAGGATGAGCAGCATCCCAGAAGAGGTACTCATCTCTATTCGGACACGGCACTGTATCTTTGTAACACAGAGGTTTCGTTCCTTTCCCATTACCATTCTCCCCACAACAAGCTTCGTCCTTCACCTTGAACCCTGCATGCGTCGTCAATCACATATATATGCTTCATTTTTTTTTCTGCTTTCTTAATTAAACTCAACTATATACACACACAATACAATTACCGTAGGCCGCAGCATTGTGGAACAACTGCGTGAAGACTTGAAATGATGGGGCGTACATGAATTGAGAGCCGGGGTAGTTGGAGTTGAGGTGGTGCACCAGAGGTTTGAGCCGCCTATTCAACATTCCCACCATCTTGTTCAAGCTGTCGTCGCACACTTTATTCCGAATTCTTAGAGGCCCGCAACCTATTGGTGAAGCATCTGCTATCATGAACTTTCTCAGCCCCATACCATGGATTTCCTGCATTCATATATAAACTAATTACATATTGATACTGTATATCAAACTAACTAATTAATTAGTTACCAATATATGGTCTGTGTAGCGGTTTACAAGAAGATCAACAAACTCTGTGATATTGTAGATGTGGCTGCTTGCGTAGTAGTCGGGTTGCAAGTAGTTATTAAGGTAATCATTAGCTCCAATATCCAGGAACACCAACGCCCTTGCCAAATAATTGCTCACTTCATTCTCTTGCATTCGGAGCTCATCCACCGTTTTCTTCAAGTTGCGGATCTGTTGGCTTAGAGGGACTACGCGCCCCTGTTCATTAATTAGTAATTACATTACCACTACTTTGCTAACTAATTACTTAATTATGAATGAAGCATATATTAATTATAAATACAAAGCGGTATCCTGTGTCGCCAAGAATTCCTGCGCCGGCTGAAGCATAGTTGACTCCTGCTGCAGTGCTGGCGCCTTTCACAATAACATCTACATACGATGGAAGCATAGGAAGCCCCACCATCTCGGCTACATATATATATGCTGATTAGAATCATAATTAATTAGAAATATATAGTATATATATTGGTAGGTAGCAGGTACGCACCAAGGAAGTCTACGATGAGTTTGCCGTTGCAGAATCTGCCGGTAGGCCCTTCACTAAAATCCATACCATAAGGCAGGTAGTCGGCTTTTGCTGTACTGTCCACAAAATACTTGTTGTTTCCAGGGTCTGTTAGTGAATCTCCGAATACGTACATTGCTGTATATTTAGCAGCACCACCATTTGCCAATAAGCCTCTCATCAATATCAACACCACAACTGACACATGATGATGATATTCATCACCTTTCATCTTCCTTCTTTTTGTTTATTTATTGTCTTGTGTTTTCTCTCTTTATTTATATATAGAAATATAATTAACTACGTACTTGCTACTTTTACTCAAGACAGCTTGCAAGCATAGTAGTAAATAATTCAATTATTCACTTTGTGTGTTTAATGCATTTATATTGGCGCCGCATACTACAATGAGTAGACTTAATTCTAAGTACTCCATCATACATCCAACATTAATTCTTGTTTTGATTTTACATAAGAGTCATTTGTTGCACATTTAGTGGATGGCAATCCGAGGGGGATCCAGAATAAGCTCGTTCAGCCAGAATTTGATTCACTGCTTCTGTTGGATGAAAAGCGTCCCAGAAAATATGCTGCTTTCTGTTATTGCAAGGCACAGAAAATGGAAGACACGTTATCTGCCCCTGCTTTCTTCCTATTCCACAACACCCTCTGTCTGTCACATTAAATCCTGTCATCATCAACTATTAATTAATTAACTAGGTCATCACCAAAAAAATTTAAAAAAAAAACTAAACAAATGGTGGATTATGTTTTTTTTTTTTTTTTACCATAAGTGTTGGCATTGTTGAGTAGGTCAACAAATGCTCCAAACGTATTACCATAGGAAAATATAGTCCCATTATACTTGGCGTTCAGATCATCAACAAGAGATTGAAGTCTCTGGTTGAAGATGGCTGCTACATTATTCGCGTAAGCAACGCACTTTCCTGGTGGAGCAGCGCCCGCGGCTACCTGATTAGGGATGCAGCCGAGAGGTCCGATGCCTCCCAGCAGAAATTTCCGGAGGCCTAAGCTGCGCAGCGCCTGCAGATCAAAGCATTTGATTATAAGTAGGCAGCTTAGTTAGCAAGTTAGGCAAGAATTAGTGAGAGTAATCCACACCAAAATCTGCCTTGTGTAGCGACTGATGAGAAGATCGGCATAGCCATTAGGGGTGTAGATGTAGCTGCTCGCATAGAATGAAGGCAGCATATAGTTATTAATGTAGTCGTTGCTGCCTAGAGACATCACAACTAATGCCTTGGCCAAATAATTGCTGAATTCTTCGTCTCCCATTTGGCTCCTCACCTCACTCAAGGTGCTCTCAAAGTTGACAACTTGTGCAGACAAGCTGAATCTTTCACCCTGTGATTGATCAACAAGAACTAGTTCAGACAAGATCCTTAATTACATAGATATAGATATAGATATATAGTACAAGATGTCGGCCCGTCTCTTCAAGAATCCCTCCTGCAGCTGATGCATAGTTCACTCCTCTAACAACATTTCTTCCGGTTGCAAAAGGACTTGTGTAAGGCAGCAGAACAGGAAGCCCCAACAATTCTCCTGCATGAAGATTCGAGTAAAAATAAGTCGTCTTGGATTAATTAAGTATATACTATATATTAGCTCAACTCTCACCAAGATAATCAACAAAAGTTTTGCCATTGCAAAATCTTCCAGAAGGCAGGCCTCCATAGAAATCGACCCCATAAGGCATGTAGTTGGCCTTGGCCAACGAATTCAAGTAGTTGTTGTTCCCTGGATCTGTGAGTGAATCACCAAAGGCAAACATGGCTGTCACCTGCGCTGCTGAACAAATCAGAATGCTCCTCATTAAAATCAAAGCCACACAATACTTTGTGCATTCAATCTCCATCCTTATCATCATCTTCATTTTAGTTATGTGTGTTAAAACTATTAATAATGAATTGAACTCAGGGCATGCAGCTATATGAACAAGTGATGCTCAACTTTTCAAGGAAAAATAGGCTTCAAAATCTGCTTTTTGAGCCTATTTCCTTGCTTTTCTGTTTCCTCTAAGTTGTCATCTTCCACTTCTTTTAGGGACTTGTTTTTGTCCCTTGTCAATGCAGTGCATCTCTTGCCACATCTGCTCTTGTCTGCATTTTTTTATTCATTTTTGTTTGCTTTTCGCATGGCAAAATGACATATTAAGGGATCAAATTTAAAGTATGTTATCATCATTTTTAATTATCACTGGAAAATGCATTTTTTGATTTATCATACATTAATTAGTTTAAAAAAAAAAGATTTATCATACATTAATTTCCATTGAATCAAAAGCTACTATAATTTTAGAGTACTGGAAAGTGTTACAGCCTTTCTTCTGAGTGCTAGCTGAGAGTATTTTTAGAGTACTGGAAAGTGTTATAGCATTTATATAGGAACTATTTATCTTAATAGGAGAGTCTTGTGGTGCTAGGTATTGGCACCAATATTATTGTCATGTAGTATTAATTATCTATGAATGCAATAAAAGATGTTATACTACAAGGAAATAGAGATTTTGAATTATGTCGGTATGTGAAATTAACTTTGAAACTTACCAATAAGTACATACTAGGACTTGCACCCCGTGCAACGCACGGGAAACAATTTTATAATTTTATATTTATATAAAATTGATATCAACTCAATTAGTATTATATTTATAAATATAATAAAAAAATTAATTTTAACTGAATATATTTGAATTGAATAATAAAAAATAAAGAAGAATTTACAATTATAAAATTTAATTTTATGAAAATACAAAAAAAAGTTAAAAAATGAAAATAAAAATAAAAAATAATTAAAACATAGATTTATTAAAAAAAGATGAGAACGGAGAGAATTTTTTAGAATTTTAGTCTTTAAATAAATATAACTTTTAAATTTTAAAATTTTTTATTGTGATCTTTAATTTGATATGCATATTAAATATTTTATAATTAGTCAAATTTCACAATTTTAGAAATAAATACAACAAAAAAATAAGAAGATAAAGAAAAAAAGATTAAAAAAATATAGTTCGTAAATAAACCTCCAATTTTATTAGAACTACAAAATTATTATTCAATTTTGAAATTAATTTAAAATCAATTAAAAATTAAAAATTGCTTTCTGAATAATAGTATAGATAGATAGGTCCGTAATAAATTAATCATAGCTCAAACGGCTCATCTTTTTTGGAATTAAACATTCCAATAAATTTGGTAAATTAATTTGCAATATTAATGATGTCGGACATTTCCGTTCGATCATTAATTTAAAAACTATTTCATATTTATATTAGATATTTACTCAATAATTATTTCAAATAATGAACGTGATGTTAAAATCAGTTTTTAAGTTGTATACACGTTTTTCTCCATATTTTTTTTGCATATAACCTTGAATTATCTTTTATTTACAAAATTGTCATTCAAATTGATTTGAAATCAATTTGAAATTGAAAACTCTCTTTTTAATATAGTATAGTCTATAGTTTTGGCATATCTATACGTGCATATAAGCGCCAGTAAAAATAATCAAATATATCAACTCCAAAAAAAAAAATCAGTTATTTCTATGTCGGATTTAAAGGGAAAATAGTATTCTACGTTCAAAAAAAACAAATGAAATTCAGAGGACATCATGTTGGGGATTTCAGATAAACGAGCGAGAATTTAAAATTAAGTATTGACTAATGGGTAGAACTGTTTTTTTTTTATCAGTAAAATAAAACTTTTATTGAAAGAAATGTAACAAGGCATCAGGAATGTCAATCAAAACAACATAAAAAGTTATGATGAGAGGCAAATTTGTTTCGCTATTCCGGACCAAATTTGTCAGCGTCTCAATCGATACCTTCCTACCTTCCTACATTATGAGTTGTTTCGCTATTCCGGACCAAATTTGTCAGCGTCTCAATAGTGTGGCGGCAAACTTTTTTTGGGGGCAGAAGCATGATGAGAGGCGTATTCATTGGAAGAGCTGGAAAAAGTTATGCATGTCAAAGGGAGATGGAGGTTTGGGCTTCAGAGATTTAAGTCTTTTTAATCAAGCAATGCTTGCGAAACAAGCATGGAGGCTTCTAACTAGGGATGGCAGTGGATTTTGGACCCGGTCCAGATCCGTGGATCCAGATCCGTTTTTACGGATCTGGATCTCAATTTTTTGGACCCGACGGATCTGGATTTGGATCTGGATCTAAGTTTTGAAAACGGATCTGGATCTGGATCTTGAAATTTTAGATCCGGATCCGGCCCAGATCCGACCCGTGGATCCGTTTTATTTTATATATATTTTTTATATTTTATATTTAGTTTACTAATAATATTAACTAAATTAAAAATAATAAATAAATTATATTCAAAAGAATAAAAACTAAAAGTAATTAGATAAAAGTATTTTGTGTTATATTTTTCATGATGGAAACAAGATGTTGTTGATTTTGTGAAATTTTTTTAATTTAATTTAAAAATAGTAGATCCATGGATCTGGACCCGTGGACCCGTGGATCTGACGGATCTGGATCTGGATCCAAAATTTTCAGATCCACGGATCTGGATCTGGATCTGGATCTGGTATTGGCCAGACCCAGTCCAGATCCGGCCCGTTGCCATCCCTACTTCTAACCAATGAGAATTCGCTGATTGCTCGCTCTTTGAAGGCCCGATACTACCCACGTAATGATTTGCTCCTTGCTAGAAATGCTCATAATCCATCTTTTGTTTGAAAAAGCATTCTAGTGGGCAGAAAATTACTTGAAGTTGGCGTGGCTTGGAAGTTGGGTAATGGAGAACGCATACGAATTGGCAAGGATCCATGGTTACCAAAAGGGAATGGTGGTTTTGAGGTGGCGAAGGTGGCTAAAGAGGCCAAGCTCATTTCTGTTGCGGAGCTGCTGGAGGATGATGGAAGCTCGTGGGATTTGGGAAAACTGGAGGAGACGTTGGTTGGAGAGGATAGATGGAGAGTGACGGCCCAACTTCGTGGTAACCCCCAAGAAAATGACAAGCCTTTCTGGCCGGACGGAAAACTCAATAACTATTCTGTTAAGGCAGGTTATAAATTGGGTTTGGAAATTAAAATGAGAATGGAGGCCTCGTCGTCCTACTCTTATGGGGGTTTATGGAACTGGATCTGGAAACTTGAGGTCATTCCGAAAGTGAAATTATTTATGTGGAAATGTCTCGCTCAAGCACTCCCAACTGCAAAAGCTCTTCGAAGCCGGAATATTGATGTAGATATTTGGTGTCGTAGATGTGGCCTTCACGAGAAAACGATGGAGCATGCTCTTAGGGATTGCGATTGGGTGGAGGCCTTGTGGTCGGTTTCTCCCCTACGACTCCCACCCATGTCCGGTGAATGCTCGATTATTGACTGGTTTGAGAAGATCCAAAGTTGTCCAGATCATCAGGTTCATGCACACTTTGCATCGCTAGCATGGAGTATTTGGTACTCGAGAAATTTGCTCATTTTTCAGCAAAAGGAAATCTCCCACCTGGAGTGTTTGGTGATTGCAAATCAAGCGTGTTGGAAGCCCCCTCTGCGTGCGAGTACCCAACATCCACAAGCGGTCACTGTTACTTGTGATAGAGAAGGACAGCGGAAGATTTCGTGTGATGTGGCGTGGAATGGAGGGAATGGGATTGGGATTGGTGTGGTGATGACAACGGAGGATGGTGGTGTGGTGGGATGCAGGTACGGATTCATTCATGGGAATTTCTCGGTGCTGGGAGGGGAAGCTTTGGCACTTCTTGAAGGCATGCATTTAGGTCGGGAAAACGGAGTTGAAGACGTTATCTTCGAAACTGACAGCCAATCCCTTTACTGGTTGTTACTTAAGCGAGAGGAAGATCTTTCCTACTTGGGAAACACGCTGCGAGATATCAACAGGGAGATGGATTCTTTTAGCCACGCAATGCTCAGCTGGACGCCCAGAGATGGAAACATTGTTGCTGACAAGCTTGCTTCTTTTGCTTTATGTAATTTTTCTTCTCTTTGGTCTGCTTTGGTTCTACCTTTTGATGTAAACATTCTTTGAGCTTAATTGAATGTTTCTGTTGGTCTCAAAAAAAAAAAAAAAAGACAACATAAAAAGTTTGAAATCCTTGGAACACCATGAAGTAAAAGGTATTCCTAACTCCACAATTTTGTAAGCCTCATTCCAACTCCAAAGTCTCCCTTAATCTGTAAGACAAGTCTATCAATATCCCAAGCCTTGTCCTGAAAACGACTACCAATTCTGCTTTCCCAGAGCAACCACACTGTTCCCACCCACAAAGCTTTGAGGAATCTCCTTTCTCTCTTTTTTTTTCCAGCAGCAATGAAAGAGCTGAAGTGTTGAAAGATACCTCTCGGGTTTGCCGTTTTGATATCAAGCCATTAGAAAATCTGATCCCAAACCGCCGCTGCTTTCGGGCAATGAAGGAACAGGTGTTCCGTCGTCTCCTCGCTTGAAACACAGGCGTTGCACCATCTCTCCTCCGCGCTGATCTGAACATTTCTTCTTCTCAAATTATCGCATGTTGCCAATCTGTTTCTAAGACATCTCCATGTCGTCACCTTGGCTTTATTTGGTGTTGGGGCCTTCCAAACCTTTGTCATCTCCAAAGGTAAAACTTGTTGCTCCTCTCTTGTTTTTGCCAAAATATCATATGCCGACTTGGTTGTGAAACGTCCATCTGGTGTCGCCTTCCAACTCCATCCATCTGTTAAACCTAAACAAGGAGCAAAATCAGCAATCACCATCCGGAGTTCCTCCACCTGCCCTTTCTCCCTCTCCCTTAACCCCCTCCTCCACTCCACCGCCCACACCCACGACCCTCCTTCCCAAAACCCGCTCTCACCAACCAGCCTTTTCTTGTTCAAACACAAATTATACAGTCTCGGAAACACAAACTTAAGGGGTTTGTCAACCGCCCACACATCCTCCCAGAAACAGGTCTCCAAACCATCCCCAATCCTTCGCCTCAAATTATTGATGAACCAACAATCGCTCATCCCTCCTCCCTTCTCCATAATTTTCTGCCACCACCCTTTCTGTCCAGCTCTTCCCGCCACCGAACATTCCCCCCCTCCCCCCCACACAAGCTCCCCATAAAGAGATTTAATCACCCTTGCCCACAGAGCTTTCCCTTCCCCCAAAAACCTCCAAAGCCACTTAATTAACAACACCTGATTGAACCATTCGACGTTCCGAAACCCAGACCGCCTGATTTCTTGTTGAAGCACAAGGCATTCCACTTAAACCAAGTAATACCCCCAGTCTGTGTCCCTCCTCCCCACAAAAATCTGGAGAACAGTGAGTTAAGTTCCTTAATCACCGCTTTAGGTATGAAAGCGAAGAAAAGTTGATAAACCGGGATGGATTGCAACACCAATTTGACAAGAGTAATTCGCCCTGCCAGCGAAAGATGTCTTTTCTTCCATCTTGCCACTTTGTTTGAGACTTTTTCAACCAAAAACTTCCAATCTCCAACACCATTGCTGCGACCCCCCACTTTAGTACCCAAGTAGTTGCACGGGAAAGAGCCGATCTTGCACATGAGGAGCGATGCCCATCTTCTCTCCATTGCCTCATCCACTCCCACTGTCAAAAGACTACTCTTCTCAAAATTTACAGCTAAACCCGAGACAAACTGAAAGATAATAAGTAGTTTCTTCACACTCTCCACATTTCTGTCATCTGCCTCCAACAAAAAGATAGTGTCGTCCGCGTACTGTAAGTGTGAAATGGGCACTTTATCCTTGCCAATCTTCGCCGGGACCAGGAGCTGTCTCTCCGCTGCTCTTTCAATGAGCTCGTTGAGGCCTTCCGCCATAATAAGGAACATGAAAGGTGACAACGGATCACCCTGTCTCAATCCTCTCTCCATTTTGAAGTCTCCCGTAGATGACCCGTTCACCAGAACGCTTGTCGTGCCAGACTCCAAACACCCTTTAATCCACTTCCTCCAAACTCCGTCAAAGTTAAGTCGATCGAGTAAAATATCAATGAAATCCCATTGCACGGAGTCGTATGCTTTTGCGAAGTCATATCTTGAAGAAAATACGGCCCAATCTCTTCTTTTTTGCCTCAACAATAACTTCATTCAGAATAACCGCCCCATCAAGGATGAAGCGACCCTTGACAAACGCACTTTGATTATCGGAAATGATCGACCCCATAACCATCTTCAGTCTCTCAGCCAAAATTTTATACAAGCTGGTGATAAGCGAAATTGGGCGAAATTCATCCAACGAACCAGCCCCTTCTTTCTTCGGTATCAGAACAATAAAGGAAGCATTGCCACCTTTCGGTATTTTCCCGTTCGCGTGAAAATCCTTCAAAACCTGGAGTAAGTCCTCTTTAACAACGTGCCACGCCGCTCTCCAGAATGGGTAGAACTGTTGAGGTAGCGTAGGCACATCGATTAATATTTATATTTATTTTTAAAAATAATCTTAATACTAATTCTCATTTTAAATTTATATAATAATACCTATTAATTACCTAAATTCATAAAAAAATTAATTAAATAAATAGTACTATAAAGTATAATAATAATTATTTATTTTATCTCAATAAATATTGAAAATTACTCCCTCCGTCTCAACTCCCAACTAATATGATTCGTATTTTTTTAGTCGTCCCAACTAACTTGATATGTATTTCTTTTTGAGTCGTTCCAAAGAAGGCAATTCCCCGCGAGTGTTTGTTTTGCTATGACAATGAACAAGAATTAGGGACAATCTCTTCCGAATGTAGGATAATGTCTACTGAAAATTTATTTTTAGTCATGGACAATTGTACATGACAATCTTAAGAGTCACTAAAAAAATAGGACTAAAGATTTTAGTATGTGATGAGAGTGGTTATACGCATGACACAACAACGAACGTGGTGTATGATAAAATTTTCAATAGATTATGAGGTAATTACATATTAATAATTTAATCAAACTTTGATAGTTGAAATTAATATTGATATATTATCGAATTCAATTTTTTTTTTCAGTAATTGGTTGCAGGTACAAACATTTAATTTAGTTAAATTTCAAATAAATGTTACAACCTTTCATTTTAAAACAATTTTATTCAATACTAAAATAAATGAAAAATTCATGAATTAAAAATTATATTAAATAATTTTACACATTTATATAATACTATATTCCCATCAAATTTGAACAGACTACTTACTAGCGAGCATATATATGTATTTGTACAATATGTTGTATAAAAATAATCGCACGCAAGTGAGACCACCACCTTCACAAAAGTGGGAAAACTAACCACATGTAGGCAAGATTGAACCTAATTAAGACCTTTCATAAATGAGAGTCTTTGAATGCATCAACTTTCCACTTGAGCTATGCCTCATTGGCTTGCGATAAGAAAAGGTTAAATTCAGAGGTTTCATTTATTTTTTTCAAATAATTTAATTTCAAAACATTAAATTTTAGTGTTTGGTTGAACTTTTATTAAATAGGAAAAATAATAAGAAGGAAAGTAGTACAACTTTTCAGGATTCTTATTCTCTAGTTTTTTTAGGTATTCTTTTACTTATTTACATATTTAATACTCCCTCTGTCCACTAATTCATGACCTAGGGGAGGAAACACGAGTTTTAAGAAAAAATGTATTGTTTATTAGTTGAGTGGAGAAAGGGACCCACAAAGTGTATTGTTTATTAGTTGAGTGGAGAAAGAGACCCACAAAGTGTATTGTTTGTTTATTAGTTGAGTGGAAAAAAAGTATATTATTTATTGAGACCCACCAATTAAAAAATGTATAAATAATTACTAAAATTGGGTAGGACATGAATTGATGAACGGACCAAAAAAGAAAGTAGGACATGAATTGGTGGACGGAGGAGGTATTATTCTTATATATTTCTCTAGTATTTTTAGGTATTCTTTTATTAGGTATTTTGATTTTGCACACCAATTATAAAATCTGCCTATAAATATTTGAACTTTGTATTCATTCTGATTTTGCATCCAACAAAATTTTACCTTCAAATCGTTGCGAACATGACAACCAAATTGAGAGGAAAGTTTGAAGTGTATAATGAAGCAAATAATTTTATTGTCAATATAAGATCTAGAACATTTAATTGTATGATTTGGGATGTCAACCTGACTGTCAGATCGACAACGATTTAAGAGTAAAAATTCATCGGGTGTAAAATCAGAAAGATTAAAGTTCAGGTATTTATAGGCAGATTTTAAAGTTGATTGCAAAAATCAGAAAATGAGAAAAATTCGAATGTTTATAGGCCAATACCCTTTATTATTGTAAGAAAACTTGAATTTAGTTTAGAATTATGAATTACTCCATATAATTAACCTTATTGATGTATATTCAAAATCTTAATAATTTTTTTTATATTTTCAAACGCACAGTAAAGAAATTTATTAAGATTAATTTTCTATAAAATTATTATTTTTTAAATAATATTCTCAGTTAATATTATTTTCTTGCCGAAGAAACAGGTCCAAAGAGTAAATATTCCGAGGGAATCATATATCTGCTCTGCTATACGCTGTTCAAAACAAACTACTCTATATTTTGAAAATCGTAAATATTTTGCCGAATCACATCCCAAACATTGTCTACAGACTACAATCCTCCCGCCACGTCATACTGTTCCTTCACCGCCTTATTTTTATTTTTTCCATTATCTTATCAGTTGACTGACTCATTGTTTATTAATCACCCAACCTCAAACTTAAACTACTAACACTTCTTCCTCCTTGTTCAAACTTTTCAAGGAGGTCATTTTTGTCAATTTCCTCACCAATCATGAATTTTATCATGCATTCATACTCATCTATCAAATACTATCATACTAATATGATTTCCCTAAAATAAATTACACAAATACTCCTATGCAACCGGGCTGCATCGTGCAACTGATTTTCAAAATAACACTGCTTCATTTGGAAAATAACACTTGAACATTTTCAAATGACACTACTTTAATATACAAATGACACTTGAAGATCTTCAAGTGTCATTTGTATGTTTGAAATAATATCATTTAGAAACCAATGACACGGAAGAGTGTCTCAATAAATTATTATATATCATAATAGGATTAGTAATTCAAGCTCCCTTTTAGTTAAGGGTCCTACATAACATCTTTAATTTTTTTTATTTAAATATATTTTTGTTACTATATTTTAATTTTATTATTTAAGTCAATATTCCTTAATAGAAAAAGTTATAATTATAGGATTTACACTTCCTATTACGGATCGACCAAAAAATCTTTAATTTACAAGATACTAAAGCTACGAAAAAAAGAAGAAATCAATTTATTTTAGATTTATCCATGACTTTTTGTTTTTGATTAGAGCTGACAAACAGGAGGATTGAGCCGATCTGACTCAACCCACCGAACTTTTGTAATTTTATTGAATCGAGTTGGTTCTCCTAGAAATTGATCAGAATTTTCGAACTTTAGACCTTTTAGCTCTAAGGTAGATCTTAACCATTGCACTAGAAAACAATTATTGTACATGTTAAAATAGATTATATATATATATATATATAGGGTGTGGTTCTAGAGAGAACTACATTATTTGTGAGAACGGGAGAACCATCAAATCTAATGCATCCACTGTAAAAATTAATGCATTCGCTGTTAAAATTAATGCACTAAAAAAATAACAAAAAAATGCTCCCTTCAGGATTCGAACCCAGGATCTGCATTCATCCAACAAGATGATGCATCCACCGTAGATCTTGATGATCGAATGGCTGAAAATGGTTCTCCGGTCTTCTTTTATTTATGGTTCTTTCTTGAACCTCTCCATATATATATATATATATATATAGGGAGAGGTTCAAGAAAGAACCATAAATAAAAGAAGACCGGAGAACCATTTTCGAAAGTGATGTGAACCTCTTGACTTACTGTGAACCCGGAAATATCATATATCAAATGATGTGAACCTCCGCCAGTGCAGATGATATAATCTCGCCGGTAACCTCTTGAACTTCACCGGAATGAACAAATAAATACGCGCGGAAGACTTGAAAACGAGAAATAAAGTAAAGATAAAGGGTGGAAGTTTGTCCCAAAACCCCTGACCTAATCTACGAAGTTTCCTAGAGAACGGATCTCTAGACCCCAACGATGTGATCGGTGCAGCAACTCGGAGACGTTGAATGACACACGACGAGGTATGATGAACTCGTCGATACGCCGATAAGTTGAATTTGCTTGGGCAAAATTCAAGAAGAACTCGTAGTTCTCAAGAGAGATTAACTCACAAATATCATATATCAAAATTGGTTCCGTTTTTCGTTCACATGTAGCCATATATATAGGCAAACTAAAACCCTAATCTAAAGAAGGAAATAAACTACAAACAAGGAAACAAAGAAACTTGATCAACAAGTTTTGACAACTCGGGCGAGAACGCCAGCACTGGAAAACGCCCCTCTGGAAACGCCCGCTCCTCTACTCTGGTAATTCCGCTCTGCTCTGGCAATTCCGCTCCTCTGCTCTGGAAAGTTGGCTTCTCTGCTCTGGCCGCTTCGACTTCGCTGCTCGGGCAGACTTAACTTCTCTGCTCGGGCACAGTCGACTTCTCTGCTCTGGCAGCTTCGACTTCTCTGCTCGGGCACAGTCGACTTCTCTGCTCTGGCAGTTCGACTTCGCTGTTTGGGCAGACTTGACTTCTCTGCTCGGGCACAGTCGATTTCCCTGCTCTGGCAGTTCGACTTCGCTGTTCTGCTCTGGCGATTTCTCTGCTCTGGCGATCTGTTCTGCTTTGCTCTGGCGCGAACTTAACTCTGTGCTGGCTACATCATTCCCCTCTTCTTGAAGAGGATTTGTCCTCAAATCCAAGTCGTTAATGTAAATGCCTGGATCAAAAACCAAATCTTCGTTTGTTGCAAGACACGACTTAGACTTCACCATAACTTTTCTCTCTTGTCCATCATTCGTCTTGCCGGGATCAAAAACCAGTTGCTTCGGCTCTAACGTTGATTTTTCTTCAGCTTTGAACATGACGAATTGGTTGTTAAGAATACCGCCATGCTGCACTTCTCTTCCGAACAGCCATGGTTGCTCCCACCATTTATACTTATTTTGCAACGGCGCTTCATCATAAAAGACTTCACATGCATGCTTGTTGATCTGCGTCAAAACCTTTGCTTCCAAAGTAATTGGAACATATTCCTCAAGCAGCACTTCTTCACGTGGCTCCAACTTAGGATTAGACTCATCAATGTTGATATCAACCGCTCTATCAACTACCACCAATTCTTTTGGATGCAGGTATGCCTTATCGTTGCTATTCACCGCGATTGCCAGGTCAGTCTTCTTCTCCATTTTCTCCACCGGCTGTTCCTTAGCGTTCACCTTCTCTGCCGCCTTTTCGTCGACATCGCAGCACTGCTCCTTTTCAACGCCCTGAACTTGTGTCAAAGCCTGTGTTGCCAAAGAAGATTTCTCACGCACTTCCTCACGTGAATCCTTCAATTCCAGCAACGTAAGATTAGACTCCTCATCTTGTACAGCAATAACCTGTTGATCGATTTCCACCAACTCCTTTGGATTCAGACCTGCCTCAACTTCGATATCCACCACAACTGCCACTTCTTCGTCGGACCCCCCCAATTTGGGCAGATCGGGATCGATCTTCTCACTAGCAGTCATCACCTCCCGATCCTCTCTCATGATCATAATATGTTTGTTCGGACACTCACTCTTAATATGCCCGAATCTGTAACACTTGGAACACATCTTATGTCGATTGCAACCATCAAAAACTATCAGAGTGCCCCAATGTGCAGAACGCACACCCTCAGTTCGAGACCGAAAGAACTGCTTCTTGTCCTCACGTGGCGGCGCCTCACGTGTCCATTGATTCCCTTTGAACGATGAACCACTATAAAATTGTTGATATTGCCTCCAAGGGCCCCGATTCTCATAGATCCAATCATTCCTTGCGCCACTTCGACCACCACGGCCTCCTCGAGTCGAAGTGGAATGAGATTGCTCAAAAAACTGGTCCATCCTCTCATGGAGAGGCTTAAATTCATCCTTTACCATTCTCCGCATCTCTTCCTTCATATACATCAAATCGGCGTCGGTAATATTCCAGTCGGATGGAAATTCCTTGTTAGACATGGTCGGATAGCAAACCCTAAAGTGCAGCCCTTACGAAACCCGGAAACTGATACCAAATGATGTGAACCTCTTGACTTACTGTGAACCCGGAAATATCATATATCAAATGATGTGAACCTCCGCCAGTGCAGATGATATAATCTCACCGGTAACCTCTTGAAATTCACCGGAATGAACAAATAAATACGCGCGGAAGACTTGAAAACGAGAAATAATGTAAAGATAAAGGGTGGAAGTTTGTCCCAAAACCCCTGACCTAATCTACGAAGTTTCCTAGAGAATAGATCTCTAGACCCCAACGATGTGATCGGTGCAGCAACTCGAAGACGTTGAATGACATACGACGAGGTATGTGATAACACTCATGTTTCCATGGTTTTTAATGTTCTTTTGATATTAATTTTATAGGAAATTGAGTGTTTGATAGTTCTTTTGTGCTTAATTTGCTTTATCTTGTGAAACATGATTCTTACTCCAACTTTGAAGGAAATATCAGGTTTAATGACTTCCAATTTGGAACAATGTCCAGAAATAGAAGTTCTAGGTCGTCTCGATACGAGTTCGTGAGCGTAAACGGATCATAAATCGGAGTTTGGAAGAGAAAGTTACGACCGAAACAAAAACATTGCGCGCAGCAGTCAAGTTGGTCGCCGAAAATGGGCATTTTGAAGAATAAATTCGGCGACCTAAACGGCGACCGCCGAGTTGGTCGCCGAAATTCCTGTTTCAGATTTGTACTGCGAGCTCTATATTCGGCGGGCGCCGAATTTGGTCATTTTTCAGCACAAATTCGGCGACCTAAATGGCGACCGCCGAGTTTGACCGCCGAATTTGGCGGGTTTGCGAGATTTTCCAATTTTCAGAGTTCTTCTGGGTTTCAAACACTGTATTTTACCCTGACACTATAAATAGGTCTTCTTTTGACCTATTTTGGGTTCCTTTTTCAATTCCCAACTTTATTTTCTCAGTTTCATAGCTTTAGCTTATTATTGCTTTCCAGTTTTTACAGCTTGGATTGGATTTCCACAAGATTGAAGATTCAAGCTGCTACAATTGTTTTATTCAGAGTTTTATTTAATTTAGTTCTTTCAATTGTGTTCTTATTAATTATATTTTTGCTTTCTTTTATTATGTTTGGCTAGTTCTTTTATCTGAACCTAGGGTTTGTACATAGTTATTTAATTATGTGTGTATGATTTATTGATATCAATTTGCCTTCCAACTTGTGATTCATGATTCCTGGTGCTTAATTTCCTGTGAATTATTTGGCCAATAATTTACATGTCTAGCTGTTCAGTTTGAGTCTTGAATGCGATAATTGTTCAGCCGATTTAGGAATGCATGATATAGTAGTAGCCTTGACACTTGAATGGGATAGGTGAAACTATAGGGAGCTATTCTTTGTGTACGCTTGGGAGTTAATTTATTCCTTGGAGTCTTGAATGTGAAGAGGGGTAAATTAATCTACTTTCATAGGTGTTCGTTAGAGAAGCTTGTGAATAGTTCTGTGATCTCTCATCAGGGTTGGATTAAAATTTGGTAATTGAATCAATAGATTAAATGCATGTAGTTGATTAGTGAAAGTACATCCCTAGGATCAGTTGTCTTTTATATTTGATATTTCTTACGTGATTTTAATTATCGTTATTTGCATTTTAATTTAAGCCAACCAATCTCTACGTTCTGTTGCCTGTCTACTACTTAAGTTTGTTTAGGAGATAGATAAAGTCGTTTCGTTGTGTCAATCCCTGTGGATACGATATTCGGTTACTTATTATTTTTGCTACAACTGCACCGTGTTAGTTGCGGTATTTTGTGCTAATAATTTAGTGATCAGTATGATGAACTCGTCGATACGCCGATAAGTTGAATTTGCTTGGGCAAAATTCAGGAAGAACTCGTAGTTCTCAAGAGAGATTAACTCACAAATATCATATATCAAAATTGGTTCCGTTTTTCGTTCACATGTAGCCATATATATATAGGCAAACTAAAACCCTAATCTAAAGAAGGAAATAAACTACAAACAAGGAAACAAAGAAACTTGATCAGCAAGTTTTGACAACTCGGGCGAGAACGCCAGCACTGGAAAACGCCCCTCCGGAAATGCCCGCTCCTCTACTCTGGTAATTCCGCTCTGCTCTGGCAATTTCGCTCCTCTGCTCTGGAAAGTCGGCTTCTCTGCTCTGGCCGCTTCGACTTCGCTGCTCTGGCAGACTTGACTTCTCTGCTCGGGCACAGTCGACTTCTCTGCTCTGGCAGCTTCGACTTCTCTGCTCGGGCACAGTCGACTTCTCTGCTCTGGCAGTTCGACTTCGCTGTTCGGGCAGACTTGACTTCTCTGCTCGGGCACAATCGATTTCTCTGCTCTGGCAGTTCGACTTCGCTGTTCTGCTCTGGCGATTTCTCTGCTCTGGCGATCTGTTCTGCTTTGCTCTGACGCGAACTTAACTCTGTGTTGGCTGCATCAGGCAATTTTTCGCTCCACTAACTCAAAACTACCCATCGTGGGTCGTGGCAGTTGGCGCCCAGCAACTGCTTCACTCTGCTCCCACTGATCCTGCCATTGACATCTCCAGAGTTGACATCCAGAGCTGGTCTGCTCTGACCTCCCAGAGCTGGTCTGCTCTGTCCTCCCTGCGCTGGTCTGCTCTGACCTCCCCGCGCTGGTTTGCTCTGCGTCCAGAGCTGGTCTGCTCTACTCTCCATAGCTGACCATCATGCCGAGGCGTACCTCTGACTCGGCACGTCTCAGATCCAACTATCAAGGGGCTAACAAACCACCCCCACCAAAACCTGACGACGTCCTCGTCGTTGATGGGATTAAACCCCCTTCTCTGAGCTCCTTCTAACGAATACTCCCGAACCAAATTATGGCCTCATCCGACATCACCCTGTCACCACCATCTCTTTGATCGGCCTCATTCTTGGACTTAACTTGAATTGCAGACATCAACTGCAACGTACTTATCCTCGGGCCCACGATCTCGTTGTCCTCATCTCTCTCAACAACAATCGCATTCACCCGCTTTGGACAATCCTTCATTTGATGTCCCATTTTCTCACAAATGAAACATCCCCGATTTTTCTTCGGGGCTGTCGCTGCCATCTCCGGCGCCTTGGGTTACTTCCTCGCCAGACTTCTCATTTTCCTTCCCTTTCTTCGAGTCCTTCTTTCTTCTCTCGAACTCATGGGAATCACCAACTGACCTGAAATCAACCAACCCCTCAGCAACAGCTATGGTCGACTGCACATCCTTAACTCCCTGCCGTCTCACCTCGGCCTGAGCCCACGGCTGCAATCTTGCCATAAAGTTGAACAACTTATCCGCCTCCGACATGTCATTCACGTCCAACATCAATGAACTGAACTTCTTCACATAGTCACGGACAGATTCTGTGTTTCAACTTTCTCAATGCATCCCTAGCCACCCACGAGGAATTTCCCGGAAGGAACTGCTCCTTCAACTCACGCTTCAACACCTCCTACGTTAAAGACTCCAACTGATCGCCACCAGCACCAACACTTGGTCTCGAACGCCACCAAAGCTTCGCATCACCCATCAAGTACATGCTAGTGATCGACACCTTCTCATCATTAGGCACATGAAATGCCTTGAAATACATCTCCATGTCCCAAAGAAAATTTTCTAACTCCTTCGAACTCCTGGCACCCTCAAAAGGTTTAGGCTCTGGGATTCGAACCTTTAGAACCGGCCTGCTTTGCTCCACCGTTCTGGAGCACTCGCTTCACGAGCCGCAACTCATCCAACAGCTCCTCGATCTTGATGTTGACCGCCTGTGTCAAGGCAGACACCTCTTCCTCGCACGACACGATCCGACCTTTAACAAATCTAGGAGTGTCTTCCACCGATTTGCGTATCGCTTCAACCGACTCTTTGATTGCAGCAATCTGACCAAAGATGGTCTCATGTCCAGCCGACGTTGAGACCTCCGGGGTCCTCCCAAGCATCGTCTCCAACCTCAGCACCCTCTCTTCAAGAGCAGAAAATTCTCACGCTTGCGCCATCTCCACAACGGCCGCAACACGCACCAGAGCCAACCTAACCTGGCTCTGATACCAAATGTCACAGGGTCTTCCTTCAACTCTGGATTTTTCGCCCCGTGCAGCGCCGAATTCCCACAATCCGACCAGCTTCTTCCATCACCAACACTCTTTTGACACTTAGAATGTATGAGGCTCTCGAATGTAATGTGCACGAATCAAAGTTCACACGCAGCAGACATTTACATGAACAACCTTAAGCAACACACAACGATTTACGGGAACACCACACCCCAACCTTTAATTTTATTCCCACAATAAAATTACAAGGGCCTATCTCTATGCTCAAGGCTCGCGCACACACTTTACACTCTGCACGTTCACAGCCAATTACAATATATTAATGTGATAGTCAACCCCCATCACTAGGTAAAAACCGTCTACATGGCTGAGACTAACTGTCGGGCAGTTTTTCGCTCCACTAACTCAAAACTGCCCATCGTGGGTCGTGGCAATTGGCGCCCAGTAACTGCTTCACTCTGCTCCCACTGATCCAGCCATCGACATCTCAAGAGCTCACCTCCAGAGCTGGTCTGCTCTGACCTCCCAAAGCTGCTCTACTCTGTCCTCCCCGCGCTGGTCTGCTCTACCTCCAGAGCTGCTCTGCTCTACCCTCCAGAGCTGACCATCATGCCGAGGCGTACCTCTGACTCGGCACGTCTCAGCTCCAACTATCAATGTTAATGTTAATCATGTTTATCGAGAGACTAATAAAGCTGCCCATCCTTTAGCACAATTTGTGCGCAATTGTGATAGTCCAATTTGTTGGACCGAGAACTTCCCTTTTTGGCTTGAGGAGATTGTTTTAGATGATTTTTCGTAATATATGGACATGATTTGGGTTTTAAAAAAAAGATCATATATGCATTTTGGAGGAGTGATATTATCAATAACCTAATAGGAAAATGAAATTTAAAAATCTCTCTCGTATTTCGATTGCCAACAATCTACAATTTCGCAATTCTAATTTATCTCGATCTTCTGCATTTGCAATAATTATTTTTTTTATTTACAATATTTAAATAATATTTTCAATGATTATCAATCAATTAATGCAGGTATTACAGAGCATAATTTAGGGTAATTAATATATATATATATATATATATATATTGCTTTTATATAAAAATAGATTTAACTATATAATTCATTTTTATATTAATTATCTTAATGTTTACTCTTTAATATTTGAGCCATCATAGAAGAGCCGTGGTGCTAAAATTGATTTAAATGCAAAAATGTGATAGAGTTGACAAGTTTTTACGATTGAAATAAAATCATTAAAAGAACTCAAGATTGTCGAAAATTTCGACTGCCACATTAAATTGGATTTAGGTAAATTGTAAGTTGTGGGACGATTCAGAATCAATCTTCAATTCATGTATATTCTGGTAAAAAAAAGGTCATTATATAAATTAAAAAATTGAAAAACTTTAGATATTTTTCAATTATAACCTCTTTATTTATTTAATATTGTTGAAATTTTTATAATCAAAGAGTATTTTCTCAATTAATCTTCTTTCCTATTTTTATTTTCAATTTGAAATTCCATATTAATTTTTCCTGAAATAAAATGATTTTTACACGTTTGACTAATTAGCAGGTATTAATATTACGAGTGTTTAAAAAAAGTATTAATATATGAGTTTGAGACGAGAACATGCAGTAAAACTCACCTTTTTATTGGGTTCGAAACAATTATAGGTACATACAATTTCTAAATAGATTCGAACATCAATCTACATGTCTACAATTGTTTTTTGTAAAATCACTTTTTTAATTGAGCTTGAGATTAGTATAAATATATACATTATATAATGAAATCTAATTGAAGGGACAATTTAGTTCATGTGCGTACATAAACATAAACATCTCATGCATCATCTTTTTGAATTTATCTTACACTCACTGTTTTGAATTCTTATTCACATATTTTTGTTTTATATTTATTTAATATTCTCAAACTTTTTATAGGTTAAAAATAAGTATGAACTTTTTAATATATATATATATATATATATATATATATATATATATTTAGAATCTCGCATTTTCTTTATGAGACTTTATTGATTGAAAACTTAAATTCATTGTATGAGTTGAAGACAAGAACATATAGTAAAATTCACTTCTTAATCGAAATTTGAGATGAATACAATTAAATTCATTCCATATAATACGATTACATATTGAAGGCAATACCTTAATTTATGTGTGTGACTTTTTTTGTATGATTTAATCTTATTTTTATCTAAAAAACTCATTTGCTACATTCTTAATTTTAAAATTTTATTTATTTTATATTCTCATAATTTTATTAATTAAAGAGTATGAAATTTTCTGTGTTATTTTTCATTCTTTTTTATTTAAAAGTTTGGAATCGCGAATTAAATTTTGATGAAAATTCATTTGTTGGAAAAAATCTAAATAAATGTATATTTATGTGTTTGGACAATTAGGGAGAAACTTGTCGAAACTCAACGCGCTATTAGTTAATAAATGACTTGCTAACTAAGCATCTCGCAATATATCCGTTGATTTAATTAATTCACTCTTAACTCACTCACCATATTCTTCATTTAAATAATAGAAAAAGAAGAAGCCCTCACCATATATTCAATGAATTTAAATTTAAATAAATTAGGAAAATAAATATACACTTAATTCGATTTGGTTTTGAATTTGTAGAGTCATAAATCTATAATAAAAGGGATGCCTCATGCATGTACATGTATTTCGTTTTTACTAGCTATATAAGGAGTATTAAATTTGAATAAATGGTGGCATCGCAATTATAGACCGACTTAAAATTCCCGAAACTTAATTAGTCACGAGAATCGAGGGAAATTGCGAAACTTAAAAATGATTTAAAAGTACAAAAAAGCCCCGAAATCCCAACCACACCAACCAAACCCTAATCTCTCGAACCCGCCGAAACAGACCCTCCAATTTTCCCTCGTCTCCTTCTCTGCGTCTCTTTTCCCTCCGGTTCCTTTTCCTACGGATCTCCCTATTCCTATTCCTCTTCCTCTTCTCCTCCTCCTTCGTCTTCCTCCTTTTTTTCTGTAATTTATTCCTCAAAAACTAATTTATAACCATTACTGTATCCCTCCTGTATCTCAATATTGGCCGTCCGGTCTGTGATTGATCCAGATCTGAGACGAGGATTCGTTTCCGTAGCCCCACGCGCGGAGATCTGACGTAAGGATCATGGTGGTGAACGGCAGGCCGACCAAGCGGCTGGCCAAGAGGCGAGTCACTGCCGATCTCAGTGATTTCCTCACGTTCCCGAGCGCCGGCGATCTAGAATCGCCGGCGGCCGCCAGGCCGTTCAGGACCACCGTTAGGGCGTTCCTGACGAAGCACGCGCACCTTCCTCCCCCTTCGTCGCTCTTCCCCCACCTGCTCACCTGGCGGATCCTCTTCCGCGTAGGCGACCTAGCCGTAGGCGACCTAGCCGTAGACGACGGCGGACCTGCCATCGTCTTCCTAGACGTCGTGGAGGAGGATGTTGCCAGATCCAGATCCGTTTATTGCGACCAGTGTCGTGTCGTTGGTGAGTTCTCAACACCGAGTCAGGCGCGCTGACTCAGTTGATATTTTAACTTTTGCCGTGGCAGTCCTAATTGCAGAATTTCTTTTACTAGTAAAATTATTTTTAAGAATTGAAAACCTCGTTGGTTTAAGCGCTCGTTTTGGTCAAGGCGGAAAACACCAACTAGAAAGTTGAAATATTTGTTTTTTGGGTGGTGAAAAAGAAATTTACCGAAATATTTCCCCGTATTAGTGGTAAGAGGGTGGCTATGATTGAGTTTTAGCGGATCAGTATTTGTCCATCATGTTGTAATTAGTGGACGACTGATGCGTTTTTTGGATTTATTATTTGTTTTTTTTTTAATGTTTTTTATGATGGAAGATAATAATGGTCTTTATGAGAAACTTAATTTGATATTTCCAAAGCACAGATTATAAGATTAAGTTGATTATAGGTGGAAGTGGGACCGACCCGTGCATAGGTGGAAGAGCTAATATCGTAGTCTAGGCCCACTGCCCAATAAAGTAAGGCCCATAAAATTAAAATTAAATGAAAAATAAAAAACAATACTAATATAAAATAGAAGTGGGTTAGTGGGCCACGTTATTCGCTGATGTGTTTCCTTTTCGCCTAACCTGCCCCTATTACGAAATTCCGATTCGATGTTCTCTTTATCCTAAAACTACCCTTCATCATCAGCATTCCTTTAGAGTTCACGGGGAGGTTACAAGTGTCTTTTTCTTCAGTCTTTTTTTTACTAATAAAACGTTAAACTGATCTATCAATACGAGTATTGACTTTCATCATAGGATGCTGCATTCCGCTCCTTATTAGTGTTTATTTATTTATTTAATTTTATGTGAATCTAATTATTAATTCATATAATAATGTTAGGATGGAGTAGCAATCCGGTCAGCGCTAAGCGGTATCATTTCATAATAAAATCTGATGGCAATTCTATCGCTGGCTATAATACGACGTGTGCTGGCTGTGGTGATGCCCTTCATATGACTGATTCCAGGTAGAGATAACCTTTACTCCTGAGCTATTCTTATCGTTTCACAATTTACGTCTATGTATCCGGGCAAGGCTACTAGTTAGCTTTTCTATGCTTAGGAACTGGCAAAATAACGTTTCACTGGCTTTAATTTTGCAAAGATTGAACTTTTAAATAAAAGTAGTAAGACTAATCTATTGTTTATTAAGATGGATTATTACTTCGGAATATCACAAGGTTCTTTATAATTTCCATCGTTGAGTTATTTTTTGCTTGATTAATATCACATTGAAAAAGTAAAATTGGAGGTATCCTAGTAATGGGGATAAAAATATTCAGTCATGTATTTTATATGGAGCTAACGGGCTCGTTATGTGCTGCAGCTGCTTCTTCTTTTTTACTTTGACACATTTTTTGTTTATTCCATTGTGCTGCCTGCCCAACTTGGGAAAATAAATGTGGGATTCATTGTTGTAGCTTATTGTTCTAATATCTGAATTGTTTCCTCCAGATGCAAGTCATGCAATCATGTAATGACAACGGAAGATGTCGAAGATTGGATGTATCAGCAGCTAGACAACACGACACATCTGTTGCATGGTGTCGTTCATGCAAATGGCTACGGCCATCTTCTTAGAGTAAATGGTAGAGAAGGTGGATCCAGGCTTCTTTCCGGACGACACATAATGAATTTCTGGGATAGGCTTTGCAGAATGCTGGGTGTCAGGTGGGGATTTCTCCATCTTTTATTCCGACCATAGCTGTTTTATTCAGCTTTTGGCTTCTTTTATCATGCAATGCAATAGGAACCTCAAACTTCTGCTTTTATGGATGAACAGAAAGGTCAGCGTGATGGACGTGTCGAAGAAGAATGGGCTGGAGTTCCGATTGCTTCATGCTGTGGTTAAAGGCCATCCATGGTATGGAGATTGGGGCTATCAGTTTGGCGCGGGCAGTTTCTCGTTGAACCTGGAAGACTATAAGATGGCAATCGAGAATCTTTCCTCTTTGCCGTTGTCTTTGTTTCAAGCTCAAGGAAGGAAGCCTCGGACGCGCCTGCAGGATTTAATCTCATTTTACCAGTCCATATCTGAACGGGAGCTTGTAAACATCCGAGACCTGTTTTGTTTCCTGATGGGTTTGATTCACGATCGCCACCATCAGTTTGCTGTAAGAGCAGATGAATCTCCTTGCAAGAAACTTAGGACTAGTAATTCGAGGGCTTTGTGTTCTTGGACTATTGACGACGTAAGACGTGTAGAAGAAGCCATGTTCAAAGTGTTGCGTGCTGTTAGTGGATCCACCTGGGTGAGTTGGCGTGCTCTTAGAGGTGCTGTTTGCAGAGTAGGTTCTCCAGAGCTTTTGGATTACTGCCTTAAAGAACTTAAGGGGAAACAGGCAGCTCCAGGCATGGTCGTTGCTGCTAGATGCATTTCTGATTCTGGTGCCATGGAGTACAGGTTAGCAGCATTTTTTAACCTGTGTCTTGTCTGACATGATTAGAATCGTAATTTTTCATTAATGCCCATGTTTCTCTGTTCCTGACAGACTTGAGCCAGGAAGCGCATCCATTCCAGCCAGTACACGTTTGAACAGTTTCCCGATGGCAAACCACCCATCTGATGAACGACTTGTTTGGGATCTTAAGTATTTTTATGAGTGTCTTCTCCATCCTGAAGCGATGGTACTTAACATGCCTCTAGCTAAACGAGATGTTGCAGTTAGCTCTGCCACAAAAATTCTTGATTGTAAGCAGTTCGTAAAGGACTACCTCCCAGGGCATTTCCTGTCTGTCTCCAAGGAAAATGCAGTGCAGGTACTGTGTGAGGTTGATCTGATGGAACAGCCCGAAGAATATAACCATAATCCTCCGCCTGAGTTACTTGTACTATCACCAGATGCCACAATTGCTGACCTGAAGCTTGAAGCAATGAGGGCCTTCCAAGATGTGTATTTGATGCTGAGAAGGTTCCAAGCGGACGAGGTGGTTGGTTATGGCGGTGTTGATGAATCCACTCAAATCAGACTGTTGCTAGGGTCTATGGAATCTGTGCGCATCCGGGGAAAGTTCCATGGGAAAAACGGGCTGAGTAGGTTTAGAATGGAAAGGGGTATAGAGAGATGGATTGTGGATTGCTTGTGTGGTGCAAAGGATGATGATGGTGAGAGAATGCTGGCGTGCGACGTGTGTGGGATATGGCAGCACACGAGATGTTCGGGGATCCCCGACTCGGATGCTGTTCCGGTGAAGTTTTTCTGCTACAGATGTAGACGCAGGAGCACCAACAAGGGAAATGGGCAATGCAGGGATCAAGTGGTGGATAATGTTTTTGTTGATGCCGCCGCGGGTATGAGCTTTACAAACACTGGTGTCCTGTAATCTGTAAATAAAATATGCCTTTTTTTTTCTTTTTTTGGTTTTCCCAAGCAAGCAAGCAGGGTCTAGTGAGATGTGTATATATATGAAGGGGGCCGTGAAATGACTTTCCAGTGGCATTAGTTTCAGAAATAGAGTTTGTGTATATTTGCCTCGTCTCAATCTTAGCTTTACTTTTGTTTCGCTGTTACACCGCGTCGGGTTCGTATATGGCAGTGAACTCATACATAAAATCTACTCCCTCCGTCCACCAATCAACTACCCATTTGCCTCTAAAATTTTGTCCACCAATTAACTACCAACTCTGCTTTTTAGACACATATACCCTTCCATACTTTTGAAATTACAACACTTTACTAGCATGGCCCACCATAGTTTACATTAAGAACACTAATTAATCCCACCTAATTAATTAAGTGAGGTAATGATAACATATTTATTTTTATCCTTTTTCGGTAATTTATTGCAAAATGAGTTCTCACTTTTTATTCCCTAAAAAGGGAATACAACCCCAATCGGCGCAAACCCTAATTCTCTATCTCCCTCTCACCGATTTCCCTCCCGCCGTTGTTCTTCGATCTTCCTCTTTGCACCATCGAGTTATCTATCGATGGCTTCTCTTCCGACTGCTCATCCCACCTATCCAAGTGAATGGGAAGTCGAATCGACGGAAATTGACGGTGGATTCCGGCTCCCCTCGATGGAAGAAGTCGCCATTTCTTATGTGGCTTCTCTTCAGGGGTTGGCGCCGGAATCTGAAGCATTCGTGCCAGAATCTGAGTCATTTGTGCCGGAATCTGAGTCATTCGTGCCGGAATCTGAGTCATTCGTGCTTTCGACGGAATCCATGGTGCCGGAGACAGAATCTTTCATAGATTCGACGCCGGCACCCGGATCTGTTGAGCCGTGGTCGCCACCTACTCTCGCTCCACCTTTAGCGCCGCCGACACCTGGATCTGTCGAGGAAGCCACCTATTACAACTTCGCTCAGTTCTCAGCTGAAAAATACACGAAATACGTTGGTATTTCGGAGTCCATCGGTGATGATAGTGAGTACCAGGCATGGCTTGCTGCCGGTGGCCTCGTCTCTGACATAGAGCCGCCAGCGCACTCGCGGCCGCCGCCTGCAGACGAATCCTCTAGGCGCCGCCGTCGCCTTCAAACCCTACGCATCTATCTTCCTTCGTTGGTAGATAGCATGATCGATTAAGGTGATATCTTTATCATTTCTTTGTCTCTTTTGGTTTGTTGGTGGCTGGTGATGCCTATGGGTAGTTGCTATGGCTGGTGATGCCTCTTTGTGGCTGGTATTGTCTGATTTGCTATGTGCTATGGCTGGTGATGCTTATATGTTGCTGGTATTGTCTGATTTGCTATGTGCTATGGCTGGTGATGCCTCTATGTTCCTGGTGATGCCTATATGTTCCTGGTGTTAAACTGATAAGATATTGATACTAATACTTGGACTTAGTCAGCCCCAATGATGATGTTATAATCTGAGGGGAATTGTTAATCTCCTAAGAGAGCCACCACTAAAGTTTTAAACTTAGTTTTTGGAGGTTTCTTAGGAGATAGACATAAACAAAATGTATAGGTAAATTGATAAACCCAAAATGCTTCACTTAACAAGTTTACATCTCAAACATACAAAATGTAAGGCCACTCATGTTTGGTTCTGTAAACCCATACACAAAACTAAATTTCAGTCCCTATTCTAAGTGATTTGTACATGTTGCATTCCATCTAGGAGCATATCCATGTTTTGTTGCATTTGCTCTTCTTCCATCATTTGCTGCATCTGCTCTTCCTCCATCATCTGTACATGCTGCGTCTCATCATCTTTTAGACCTTCCAGGTAGTCCACACACTCTTGTACTAGCTGTTCTTCAATGGCTATTGCATCTGGTAGAATCCCTGCCCTTTCCAATCTCTCTTTGTTCATATGAGGTATCTGGTAGTTGTTGTCTCCTTTTACTTTGAGTATCTCTTTATAGCAACCCTGTAGTGTAAAGAATACATGGTTTATCTTCTGTGGTGGGTACTCCATATATGCTTCTTGAACATTTTTCAGCAATTCAGCCACATCCTTGGCTGGCTTCTGGTCCTTCAATGTTTGTATGGCTCTAAAAAAGCCAAGATCATTCACATTGGTGTCCGGTGAGTTCGCAGGTTGGCAGACCAGATGAAAATTGAAACCATCTGATCTTGCAACTGCTAGGAACTCTGGATCATCGGGTTTAATGTGTGGTCATGCATTGTCTTGCTGTATGAATATGTCTTTGCTTGTAAATGCAGGCCACTTGGCCTTAAAAACAGGTAACATCTGTGGAAATAATTAAAAGGCTAAATGATGAATGGAAGCAATAAATTCTGATAGCATAAACATAGTAAATGCATACCTCATTGAGCATGCAGTCCCTCATGATGTTCTGTGTGATGTTTTGTATTGCTTTGGTTTCCATAGTGCCTTTTGTTCTATTCTTTGAATTTCTTTTGGCTGCCTCTTCATTTGTAAATGGAAAAATACCCAATTTCCCATCAAAAAGCACATTCCCCTGTTCATCTATGATAGGGCGGGCAATTGCACTCACAAACATGATTTTGGGAATAAACCTCTTAGATTTGCAAGTTCTATAAGGTTCCTTCTCACCGGGCACAAGGTAATACCTATCCTTATTTTTTGTTAAGTAAAACCACTTTTCGTCTATGTGTATAGTGTTAAACATTGTTTGAAATTTTCTCATTCCCATCTCACTTACACTACTAAGTTGAGATAGGCTCCATTGCAGCCTTTTTACTTTGTTTTGAGGTGTTAAAAAGGGCTTGATGGAATTGGTATGTGCTCTAAGTTCCTTTTCTTTCACCCACTTATGAACTAGTGACTTACTAACTCCTAAAGAACATGCCATCACTCTAAGTGAGGATCTTTGTAGTACACTTAGGTTTTTTACCTTTTCTGCATCAATTTTCATCTTGTCTTTATGTGTTGATCCCTTTTTCATGTTCTTCAACTGTATAGGTATCCCGATAGCTTGCTGCGCGGCTGCCTCTTTCCATATTGCCCAAATAGTCTTCAAGCTTGTATTGAAGACGTTGGCTGCTTCTTTCTTGGCGCCGTACTTCAATTTACCGTTGGAACTACGTTGCAAAAGCCACTGCGCAATTTGATTTCTTTTGTCATTTGATAGTTTAGTACTCTCTCTTTCTTGTGGCATTTTGTGGAGTTGGCTGAAATTAATGAGCTCACCAACCTCCTCTTTTGTGTATTTATTGACTCATTAAGTTGGTAGGTAGATTTGAACAATTCCCTCCAAATATTTTGTGTAATTTCCTGCCCAAACTGGCGCCATTTTGTACTTACAGTAATCTGCCATATTTTTGGCAGATTAAATCAATGCAAATTTCTTTTTAAGTACCGAAACTTGTGCCTTCCATTTAAATATTGCATGAATACTCCCTTCTGCCATATTCACAATTGGGGCCCATTTATTAAAAAAATGAGTAATTTAGGCATCACTAAATAAAATTATGAATGAGTTTACTTAAGAATAAATCACAAATAAAGCTTATTAAAAAAATGAGTAATTTAAATAAAGGAATAAAAATAATGTTAAAGAACTCAACTTATAAAGGAAAGATTAGTAAAAGTAATCACACTACACTAACACTCTACCCTTTTGGTCTTTTACACCACCTTTTTCAGCTTTCTTAGTTTCCGTGCCGACCACCAAATGGGTAGTTGATTGGTGGACGGAGGGAGTATATAATATTTTCTCAGTCTCATTATTAATGTCACATTTTTTTGAGTTATTTCAAGTTATATGGCTAATTTCTTTTTTGGGGCAAAATTAGAGATTAATTAAAAATTTAATTAAAATCTACATATTTTATAGTACTTTATTTTTCCTAAAAGTTTTCTCTAAACTCGTCCCATCTCTTTCTCTACTCCTCTTCTTCGTTGTCTCTCATCCCCAGCCTCCAACCCCTTGTGCCTCTACTGCAAATTTTTTCCTCCACTACCTCCAGGGCTCCACCCTCGCGCCTCCACCCTTACACAGTGCCTCCTCCGCCTTCACTCTCTGAGCTTTGTTATGCATCCTCCGTCTACAACCTTTGTCAAAGCTTAGTTTGGCCCGTCGTCCATCCCCTCGAATGAAACCTTAGTTTAACTTCTCTACGAACATGACAAAACTCTAAAACGGTAGTCTCCTTAACACGCACGAAGGCCTCATACATCTCATCACAAAGATAATTCATTCCATTCTATTCCCTTCATCCCTAAAAATTGTGACCCAAAAGAGATGTCACGAGCTTTAAGAAAAAATGTGATAGTTGTATTTGAGTAGATATTGAGTCTCACAACCTTTTGTAAATAATGAGAAGAAAAGTTTGTGGGGTCATTTTCAAATAAGGAAATGCCACAATTTCCAGGAACATTCAAATATGGTAATAAAGTCGCAATTTTTATGGATGAATGAATTACTATTTATGAATAGTAAGAAGAGAGTTAGAGAAACCAAAATCGGACCAATGTCATTCTCGAGACAGAAGCCAATGCCAAGCAACATAGCATGAAGCTCGTTCATGCATCAATATAGTTTCTGTGCATCCAATGCGTCCATTATTCTAGAGGATTTATTTCTCCACTTCATAAAAAATTTCCAACTATTTATTAAAATTTGTGCCTCCAAATCATAATACAAATTTTTATGGAATGAGTATTTGTTAAAAATTGTGCATTAATTTGACTTTATATTAAGTTTACAAATCTTGAAACCGATTTTCTCTTAAGATGAAAATATGACGATTAATGAACTTATACTTTTTTTAGGGGGTATGGTACTTGTTTTTTTAATGAAGTGCATATTATGCAACAAACATGGGATTTAACGGATAAAATACTCAATAAGTTCAATATTTGTCGTCAACCCTACTAATTAGATAATGTCATGTGCGGTTAAATAGGTGAGTTCAATGTATTGATGCATGCATATATCATATCATATATGTGTGTACTGTATGAATAAATAATAACGAAATTAAGTATCTTCTCCGTCTCAATTTTTAGTATTCAATTGAGAGAGACAATGATTTTAATAAAGTGATTGAACGTATTGTGAGTGGAATAAGGGTTATATTTTTTATGTGAGTGTTAAAATAATTAAAGTGGAGCTTACTTTCACTAAAAATTAAAATAAATATAAAAATGTGGAACATAAAAAAAAATATGAATATTAAAAGCTGAGATAGAGGAAATAGAATATCCAGAAGGAAACGTGTTGGAGAGGAGTTATTGATGGATGTTTGTGGATGTGATTGATTATTATTATCGCTGGAGTTGGAAACGAGTTCTTCCCACTTTGAGATTATATGGAAACCAGCTATGCAGCAGCACCACCCCACTGCCTTTTCTCATTATTTTCCACTTCAATTTTGACTTTCTCCACACATTTGCTATCTCATTGTTCATTATGCTTTTGTTTTTTCTTTTCTGCTAAAAAAAAAAGAGTTTCGTCTTGTTAGTTGAAGAAACAACAAGTCAAATTTGGCACACTAATCTCTATTTCTTAAAACATTTTTTAATCTGCACTAATTGATTTCTTCAGTTTTGATTAATTTGGAACTGTGGATCACATTTAAGTATTGTAGTGCCCCTTAGCATGTCACGTTCCAATTCCATGCAATTAATTGATAAGTAGTATCTCTTTACGTATTAATTAAGTAAGATAATAGCACCATAGTGATAGTTGGTGAGT
The DNA here is from genome assembly GCF_028751815.1 of Salvia miltiorrhiza. Classification (NCBI taxonomy): domain Eukaryota; kingdom Viridiplantae; phylum Streptophyta; class Magnoliopsida; order Lamiales; family Lamiaceae; genus Salvia; species Salvia miltiorrhiza. Next base: position 252,645 of record NW_026651550.1, read on the forward strand.
TTATGCATGGTGCATTTCCATTTCCTCCAATCGTTATAATACATGTTAGTTAGTCAAGTGATTAATATTTAAGAAGTAGAATTAGTGCCCATAATCGTTTTGGTTAAAGCAAAATATATGAGCACATGTGGCGGTCCAATCAAGTTTTCCTATGCCATGCATCTCCATGCGCACTACCTCTGTGACTATATATATCCATGCATATGAGCAGCCATTAATATTATCTTGGGAAAATGGCGACTCTTAATCTGTTGTTTGGGGTTATAATCCTAATAAAGTATATGATTGTAAATGGTTGGGTGTATGGGATGGCAAACGGGTTGAGCCCCAACTACTACATCATGGCTTGCCCAATTGCTGATATTATCATAAGGAATGCTGTCAACACAGCTGTGCAGTCTGATCCCACTTTAGCTGCTGGTCTTCTTAGGATGCATTTCCATGACTGCTTTGTGGAGGTATGCATCATGTAATTAATCAATGTGTGTGTGTGTGTTTTGTTTTGATGATAAATGATACTGCATGGCAGGGGTGTGATGGATCCGTGCTGATAGACTCAACCAAGAGCAACACGGCGGAGAAGGACTCGCCGGCGAATTTAAGCTTGAGAGGCTATGAAATCATTGATGCTGCTAAACAAGCATTGGAGAGGCAGTGCCCTGGAGTTGTTTCCTGTGCTGATATTCTTGCCATGGCTGCAAGAGATGCTGTTTTCTTCGTAATTTTCTTTACTTTACTTTACTCATTATCACACAGTATAGTTCTAGTTCATGATGGTTTGATTTGAATCCAGGCTGGTGGTCCATTTTATGAGATTCCTAAAGGGAGAAGAGATGGGAGGAGATCAAAGATAGAAGACACCATTAACCTGCCCCCACCAACCTTAAACAGTTCGGAGCTCATCAGGATGTTTGGGCAGCGTGGCTTCACTGCCCAGGACATGGTGGCCTTATCCGGTAACTGTTCATCTCTGGAACTGAATTGAATGAATTTATAGTACAACTTGTGTTGTGTGAGACTGAGTGAGTGAGTGACAGGGGCGCACACGCTGGGCGTGGCGAGATGCTCGTCTTTCAAGTCCCGGCTCTCTAACTTCGACTCCACCAGCGACGTGGACCCCAGTATCGACACCCAGTTCGCCAAGACCCTGTCCAAGACGTGCAGCGCGGGGGACAATGCAGAGCAGCCCTTTGATTCGTCCAGAAACAGGTTCGACACTGCATACTTCAACGCGCTGCAGACAAGGGCCGGGGTCCTCTTCTCCGACCAGACGCTGTTTGATGGCGCTGCAACTCGAGGATTCGTCAATGCATATTCCTTCAACCCAGCCATGTTTTTCATGGACTTCCAGCGAGCCATGCTTAAAATGGGACAGTTAGATGTCAAGGAAGGTTCCAAGGGAGAGGTCAGAAGTAACTGTCGCCTCATCAATTGAATTCAATTCAATTCCATATATAACTGCTAGCTGCTCATCTGTATAATCAAACCAAATATATATATATATATCTTCTTTGTAGTGGAATACTATCTATATGTGACTATGTTCAAAGTAATGCAATAAATAGTATCTTTAGTGAAGAAATACACATTTCTTAACTTTTTTTGAGGAGGTAGATCATCTAACTGTCAGCAACAGCAAGTAGGCAAATCACAATTATATGTAGCCAAATCATTTCAACTAAGAATTGTATTATAACCAACACTTGGAATCCAGATAATCTTGTTTATCATTCAAAACCATATGTTACAACACACCAGTAACAAATTACACAGTAGACAAGTAGAGAGCAAAATAATCTAGTATCCATATGATGTTCTCCTCATCATCCTCATGAATTCCTCAGCATTTACTTCACCATCACCTGCACATTCCATGGGAGATTACCACAATTATCAACATAGATTGAAATAAAGATACAAGTCCAGAATACCACAAGCAATTTTAGCACAACAAATTGCACGTCTAGCTAGAGAAAAATCAAGCAAACTTACGATCTCGATCTGCTTCATCAATCATGTCCTGAATCTCTTTCTCACTGAAATTTTCACCCAACTCCTTGGCTATGCGCTGAATATCTGCAGTAGAAATCTTGCCCTGCACTCAAATGATGAACACCTATTTGTGAGAATCAAGACGGAATGGAATTTAAGACACTAGAGAAACTCACATTTTTATCTTGGTCAATAATGTGAAAAGCTTTCATGAGCTCTTCTTTGGTGTCCCTTTCTCCAAACTTGGCAGTCATCATGTGACAAAATTCATCAAAGTCAATTGCACCACTGCCATCCTTGTCAACTTCAGCTATCATTCGAGTAATTTCCTGTAGTAAAAAGCTAGAAATTTTCAAACAATAGGACCCTTTTCATTATATATACACAAGTAACATGATTATTGTTATACACTTATATACTATAAACTCAGCTAGAAGAAATGGTCACGACCAAGCTGCTAGAGACAAAACTTATGGAAGCTAAAACCTTTATCAATTCGTCCAATAACTTATCAAGAGTTCCATCTTCTGATGCAATATTAGGGGCTCAAAGATAACATGCAAAGTAATTTTTAGGTAAGGCATCAATTATGAATTTTTAAACATTACATTACAGCCCACCACCGACCTAGATATAGTATAACTAAATGATTCAATCATCAATTCTTGGATAATTAAGATAATAACATAAAGATGAAGGTCTTAAATGTTTTAGAAAGCCACTCAAACTCCTCGAGTTCACTTAGAAACTCAATCCTTGAAGTATGCTTGTGCCACTACGGAAAATAAAAAAACTCCTACAATTTCATGGTCAATATGCTAAAGAGATGCAGCATTTGTGTACTATACAATGGAAGCAAAACTACAGATTATGCTCTACTCCTAGGGTGTGCTTGCCTTTTATCCCTCTAAATAGAGGGAGAATATAATGAGTTATAAAATTCTCACTTAAAGCGGGGACCACATTTTTTTATATCTTGTATGGTTTGAATGATAATATATTTATCCACTCCTCATAAGGTGGTATAAAATTATATCAGCCTCCCTTAGGTATAAAACTATACTTTTCCCAAGGAAAAGGTGCAACCGTGCAGCCCGAAAAATTATACCATCTGTCCGGATTTTTATAACATCAAAGCAAACAAGGTAATGAGGTATAAGGTGGTAAATGGAGCTTATCCATTCCTTATACCTCAAAGCAAACACACCCCTAAAGTATAAGCACATAAATCGTTGCACCTCAGAGAATTTAACAGCAGCACAGATTTTAAAACTAAGTCATTACCTCTTCAGACATTTCGAAACCAAGAGCCCTGTAAAGCAACAAGATCACTGTAAGAAATAATCGTCAACTTAAAAGTATGTCTTAAACCCCCCCCCCCCCCACAAAAATAAGGAAAAAGAAAAAAGAAAGTTGGAAGAAGGTATACCTCATTGCAACATTCAACTCTTTTGCATCGATTGTTCCTGCATACAATTAATTGAAGAAAAACAACCATTACGAATAGATAACTGTATTGACATCTAATTCATTTCCTATAGAATTATCATTACCAGATCCATCAGTATCAAAAAGTTCAAAAGCTTCTTTAATCTCCTGCTTTTTTTGTTGAGTTAACCCATGAGGGCGTCCTCTAGGTTTGTCTTTCCTGGACATCCCTCGGTAAAGAGTAGACTGTAATAGGTGAATGTCAAAATAAATCATATAAGGGTTTGGAGGACAAAACCAGAAAGAAAGATGGAAGGGTGAGATGGAATAGAATGCTCAAATCTGTACTTCTGAATGCCATTGTATCCACTTCTATTGATGACATAAAAAATGTTCTAAGAAGTCAATATAAGCCAGCTTCCATGAATTCTCTTACTTTATCCAATCTCCGATCACATACCAAAGTGGTTTCATCCTCTCAAATGCATGAACTTCATTTAACTCTTTTTGTCAGCAGAATCAATTCTTATCTCCTTCTGAATGATAAATGTTAAAGCTAAAGTAGAACATACTACAAGAATACGATCGATTGCTAAAATATTTTTCTTTTCTATCTGTAGTAGTCACTGAATTGTGTTCTATTCAAACATTTGCCTCACTGCAATTTGTAGGCATTAACTAAACAAATATCTTTGCTCATAATAACTTGACTTTATGCATACTACGAACATAGGAAGCACCAATACGAATACGAGAACGAAAATATCCCAAAAATCACAATACAAATATGTCAAAAATACGTTTTAATTTTTATAATTTTTTTATAAATAAAATTAGTATATACATATCATATAAACTCATTCATAACCAAATAGAGCAAATAACTACTTAATTCTTAAAACTTAAATCCAATTCAGACTCACAATTGGCGTCCCAAATTCCCAATTAATTAACCCACGCATACCCACCCACTCCCAATTCACCAAATCAAACAATCCACTAATCTACGCTACAAACCCACACCATAAATTCAACAATCGAATGGTGCGCGATTCGCGAATGCTCCAGAATTCAGTCCTATCTCCAATTAATTAACCCACACATACCATGAATGCTCCAGAAGGCGGAGGCGGCGACCAGAACGGCGGCGAACGGCGCTCGGATTCTTTCTCGTGCGAAGTGTAGATTGTGAGAAATTGAGAGAGAATGGTCTGAAACCCGTAAAGTAGCGATTTCTGATTTTCTTTTTCTTTTTCAAAACATTCGGTCAAACGTATTGAAAACGTATTTTCCTAAACCCTGAAAAAAAACGTATTTTAACGTATTGATAGTTTTTGATATTAATACGGGTACGCTACTCGTAAAAACGTACCAACTCAACAAAATACCAACCACATATCATCTCTCACATCAATGGGAGCTCCAACAGAGTCAGAGATGCCAAAAAATGCAGGCAATCAAAATAATTTTCTCAATGGTGTGTAGTCCATTAGAGAAAATATCCATGCCATTAAAGTATATTACTCCTTTTTTTGAAAAAACAAACGATATGATGAACTCGTTCAAGTATGAAAAAATGCACTCTTAAGTTCATTTATATAATTGCATCCTCTTTATCTTAAGTTCATTTATATAATTGCATCCTCTTTATTGAAGTGTCCCACATTGGGTTGGAGATAGTGGCATGAGCCACTTTATATGGTGAGGCAACTCTCTCCCTTATAAGGCCTTTTAAGAGAAGAATGGACCCAATATCAATTTCTAACATGGTATCAGAGCCAACCCAATCCAATGATGGGCCCCCCAATATCGTTGTCAACAGATGGCGTTTGGGACAGTCCACGCTGCGCGTGCGGGGGTGTATTGAAGTGTCCCACATTGGATTGGAGATAGTGGCATGAGGCAACCCTCTCCCTTATAAGGCCTTTTAAGGGAGGAATGAGCCCAACCCAATCCAATGATTGGCCCCCCAATATCGTTGTCAACAGATGTTGTTTGGGACAGTCCACGCTGCGCGTGCGGGGGTGTATTGAAGTGTCCCACATTTGGATTGGAGATAGTGGCATGAGGCAACTCTCTCCCTTATAAGGCCTTTTAAGGGAGGAATGAGCCCAATATCCATTTCTAACACTCTTTAATCAAATCAATGCATCATTTGTCTAACCTTCATTCAGATACTAAGAGCATCCGCATTGGGGTTACATGATAGTCTACATAATAGCATACTTTATGAGGGGGGACCACGTGGTGTAAAGAGGCTGCATTGGGGTTACATGGTAGATTTAGTTTTGATTTTTCCATTTTTCATTTAAGTTTAATTTCATAAATTTAAATTACACAATTTACTTCAAATTTAAATTGCATTAATTTTGAAATCCTAAAAATTACATAAAACTTAATAAAATAAAAACAAATCCTACAAATAACTATTCCGGCCCTAAAGGTCCGAAACGTGCCCAAACATGCTCCATCAAATCATATTGGAGCGCGGCGTGCGACTGCCTATCTCGGAGAAGGGTATCTCTTTGCACATATTCCTCGAATGAAACTGGGGTTGCTCGACCACTCTCCATCGAGTCACTGCTAGACGCCCCATGTCCCGCATCGTCATCTCTCCAATTGGTTGCTCATTCACCTTCGTGCTCCACAATCATGTTGTGGAGAATGATGCAACACAACATGATGTCCCGGAGGTACTCCAGGTACCAATTCTGCACGGGACTGCGAATGATTCCCTACCGAGCTTGAAGGATTCCAAAGGCTCATTCGACATCCTTTCGTGCCGATTCTTGCATCTTCTTGAACCTTGTCTCCTTCTGATTTGTCGCTATCGGTGGACTCTTGACGAAGCAACGCCACTCCGGATATATGCCGTCGCACAAGTAGTAGCCCATCTGGTAGTAGCGATGGCTCGCTTGAAAGAGCACAGGCGGGGCCGTTCCATCCAACACGTCGACGAAAAGAGGTGACTGGTTGAGAACGTTGATGTCGTTGTTCGAACCAGCGACACCGAAGAAGGCATGCCAAATCCACAGATCGTGGGATGCAACGGCCTCCAAGATCATGGTTGGCTAGGGCAATTCTTCCACCCCCAATGCATACAATCAAGACTCCCGAGCATCCCGGGAAATCCGTGTCGCGCCTCGTGCATCTGGGTAAGGCGTGTGATGTCCTCCGACATTTGACGGTGCAGATAATAGGCTCCAAAAGCCCGGATGACCGTCTTGCAGAACTTCTTGAGGCATACACGCCCGGTGGAGTCGGCGACTTTGAGATACTCGTCAAAAGTATCCGCACTGACGCCGGTGGCTAACTGGCGGATAGCCAACGTGCATTTCTGCAACGGGGAAAGAGAGTCCCGACCTATTGCATCAGTGGTCATCTGGAAATAAGTATCTTCACCTTGAACAGCCTCGACGATGCGCAAGAACAGCTCCTTCTGCATTCGAAAACGCCGTCGAAAAAATGTAGGTCCATACGTCGGATTGTCGTTGAAGTAGTCTTGCATAAGACGTACATGGGCTTCCTCTCTATCACGGTGGACGTAAGACCGGGGACGTTTCGCACGTCCCGCCTCCGGCGCCGGCTAGGCGTAGATGTGAGCAAGCAGTTGTTTCTGCAACTCTATCTCCTCCATGATCGCGTGAGCTACACCGTCAGATGAATCAGACGAAGAACCGTGGTCGGATCCCGCTATTGTCGGAAGAAAAAATAAGAAAAGGCTTGAAGGAGGAAGAAGAAGGAGTGAAAGTGAAAGAAGAAGGAGAATTGTGGAGTGAAAGTGAGGAAGAAGAAGGAGGACGATGGAATATAAAGAGAAGAAAAAAAAAAAAAAAAAATCGAACGATGAAATTTGGCACGAAAACCGAGGAGTCAAAGCTGCCTCAAGAATTTAAAATTAAATTTTTTTTAAACACGCGCCTATTTTCAACGGTTGTGACGTGTAGCCCTCGTGTAAGTGTTTGCTGCATCGGTTACACGATAGCAGCCTTACACGAGTAGGCTGCTATCGTGTAACCGTTGCAGATGCTCTAATAGACACACATTTATTAGAGAAAGGCCCGACCAAGAAAAGCTGCAATTTACTGTAACCATCGACCCAAAAAGTTGAACTATCAAGAAGATAATACTTCCAATCAACATAATTGTGAAGCATATCAAAACATAAAAAAGGTCGTTATTGATTCATGGAATCGTGAAGCATATCAAAAAGTCTTAAGAGCTTATTCGTATGATGGAATGACACGAGCGTGAAATGAAATGGAAGTAGGAATGGAATGGGGATAAGAAATAAATGACAAATCTTTAGGTGATTTCTATGTTTGGTATACACAATGAATATCAAAGGAATGAAATTGTGATTCTTTATTTGATTTCATTCCTACAATTGATAGCTAGAAATTGTTGGGGATGAATCCAACAATTACGGATAAGGACGTCGTGGTCGTCCGATACGATGGGCACTAGTGTTCGCTAATATTTTCACCACGCCGCAAGTATACGGGTAGTTGCAATATATGGAAGCAAGGTCGTATCCCACAAGGATTAGTAGTTCAATCTAGTGATTATCCTAATTCATTATGCTAGAGCTATTTAGACTAAACAAGGAGGTGAGTGGTTTGATTAACTAACAAATTCAAAGACAAAATAAGAACAATCAAATAAAGTGGATTAATTAAGTGATGAAGGTGGTTTAGGGATTAGGCATCGATGGATTAGCAATGGACTTCAAATTAGCTCAATATTAGTCTTGATATTCCTATTTATCTAGAGTGATCTCCCCACTAGTTCTAGCCCCCTCCCGGACGACTAAAACGGTAGATTACGGGTCATAGTTGCCGTCCCCGGTCAACTTCTAACCTATAACTCCCAAAAGCACAAAGGATCGGTAAACTCTCACCCAACTCTCAACCTCCCGGTTTATTGAGTCAATATGTTTCAAGCTCCTAATCTATTATGATTATCCTCTCCCAATTCAAATCACAAATTAGAAATGCATAGAAAGTGGCCAACAATCCATACAAGAATTAAAGCTAGGGCTTGAAAAGATAATAGCAAGGAAATAATCAAGACATATATTAAGCATAATAATCAATCCATCACATAATCAACTAGCCTAATCCCCAAACCAATGGGGGATTTATTCAAACATGTTCACAAACAACAAACCTAAATCAAAGAAATACATAAATGAAAGAGAGAGTAAGAAGTGACAAATCCTATTAATGAGCTTTCTTCAATCTTCTCTCCTCTTCAATGCATTCAATCTTGGTAAAAAGATGTGGTAATGGAGGCTAGGGTTTGGTGTGGAGGAATTGGGGAAGATGGAAATGGGTGTGTTGAATGTTGGGGATGATGAATAATGTGAGGAAAAGGGGGAGAAAGGGGTTTAAGGGGTGAAAAACCCGACTGGGGCCCACTTGGGGAGGCTCCGTCCTTTTCCCGCGGTCCTGGCCCGCGCCCGCGGCCGGCAAACGTGGGGGAGAGTCAGGGGACCCGCGGTCCCACCCCGCGGCCGCGGGTGGTGACCGCGGGTGTCTCCTGAGTCGGGGGCAGCTGACCCGCGGTCCCACCCCGCGGCCGCGGGTGGTGACCGCGGGCTACTGGGCGTATTGCGCAGGCCGCTCGTTTTGCTCCGTTCTCCCTCGTCCGGACTCGGATTTGGTCGCCGTTTGCGCTCACGGATTCCTCTCGAGACGTACTTCAATCTCATATCTTCAAAATCCTCCAATTAATCATTGATGGTTCCTGAAATTACTCCAAAACTACACCAAGATATCAAATCTTCATAAAACTAAATATTCGGGCACAAACAAGCATTCACAAACAAAACATGAAGGGAAATGACAACAAAACATGTGGAATTGAGGTACGAAAACCTTGTTTGTCAACTAGCAACCTGAAACACGAACAACGTTAGAGCCCTTCTTGGAGCACCGATGGGGGTGTCGATGGAAGGGCCTCCGACGCTCAAGTCAGTAAACAATATTAATAAAAATCGTATTGAAAGCAATTGAAAGTAAATGAAAGATTAAATCGGGTCGATCTGGTCGACGGAGTTGAAGGCGATTGAGCAATGAGCGAGGGTCGTTGGGTCGTCTCGGTTGATCTGATCACCGGAAAACCTAAGGCTGAGAGCGTGGAGGTAGAATAGTGCGTGAGGGGAGAGAAGAGCGAGAGAATGTGTTGGAGTGCCAATGATTGTGTAGGTCGAATGACCTAGTAAGTTATTATTTATACCGTGATCACTTGACGGCTAGGGTTTTGCTAGCATGTCTACTTAAACCCTAGTCGTTCCTATATTCGTGGGGTCGATATCCCTGATTAGTTTCAGCCTTCTTCCCCAAGTCGCTGCCCTATCTAGGGTTTGGGTCGATGGGCCCTGATGACCTAGAGTATGGGCTGAATTATTTAATTCGGTTTTTTGAATTGGGCCGCAAATATTTGCTTGAATGGGCTGTACGAAATTTGCCCACTACAGAAATAAAGTTTAGGAATGAAATAAAAATATTTTATTTTACTAATTTACCTTTCATATCACTTTAAAAGTATAAAAATTATAAATATAATTGAGTAGATAAATATTTTAATATTGATGTATTTCACGAAGAATTCTCATAAAATTTAACATAAATTTCACATAGTAAAAATTTGAGGAACGAAGGAATTATCACTTATTGTTAAGAAAAGCATTGTTATCACCGAGTACATGTTCAAGAACTTTTACAACTCAAGAATTACAAAGTACAAACTGTACTAAGAAAATAGAAGAAGTATAAAAATTATAAATATAATTGAATAGATAAATCAATTAATATTCATGTATTTCACGAAGAATTCTCATAAAATTTAGCATGAATTTCACATAGTAAAAATTTGAGAAATGAAGAAATTATCACGTATTGTTAAGAAAAGCATTGTTATCACCGAGCACACATTCAAGAACTTTTACAACTCAAGAATCACGAAGTTCAAACTGTACTAAGAAAATAGAGGAATTGGCAAAACAAAACGATAGAAACTGAATTAGTACAAAGAAGAACAAACTAGGATGCCAAGTCGAGTAAGAAGAATTTCGCCCCAATAGAGCTCTCAGTGGCGCGCATGTGTGTGTGCGCGCGAGGCCAAGGCTTTTATCCAAGCCCACTAGCATGCAAGCCCACAAGTTATTAGCTCCATGTGCTTTGCCATTCTTATACATGAGAAAACATCTCTCATTTTCCAATGTGAGACAATAAACACTTCCCAAGTGTTAGTTATCTATACAACATTCAAACTTTGGCATACAATATCTCACTCACCGGAAATCGGTTTTGAGACTTCAAGTATACCACATTCATATACTCGAGACGTAGATTAACATCCAATAATTATTTCAATTAAATAATTAATTTTCAGATTGGTCTTAAAACCAATATTTCCAACAAGCATTAGTATTATGTTTTATGTACATGATTTCATGTATTGTTGATAAAAGTATTATTTATTTTTAGTAAAAATATTATTTACATAATACTCTCTTTGTCCTATAATTTAATATTCATTTGAGAATGACATTGTTTTAATAAAATGGTTGAATATATTGTGAGTGGATCAATGGTTTCATTTTTATGAGAATATTAAAGAAATTAAAACTTAGTAAGGGGGCCATATTTTATAGGATTGTGTGAAATAATTTTATTAAAAATAGAAAAAGTATTAATTTAAAGAATAAATAAAAATACTAAATTATGGGACAAAGAGAGTTATAATTGAATGAGGCACAAGGGATGGATCACGGCAAACCAGTCAGTTCATCGCACGGAGGAGCCCCGACTCGCACATGTGCTATCCAGCACGAAATTTGTGGGTTGACCCAATAAACCGTCATTCCGAGAGGAAGGCTGAAAATTTTCAACCCAATAAAAATTACAACCTGATTAACCCGTAACCGAATAGCTCGACACTTGATAGGGTCGACCCGAAACCATATAGGGCTGAACCGAAAATAATGTGTTCACTTGATTATATGAAAATTTTATCGTTATTTGAATTTCAACTTCATTACTTTCCTTATGAAAATCAGAATAATAAGATAATTTTTTCAAAAATTTTATGAAATGTTTTTTGATTCAATATTAAAATGTTATACTCATCATTCACTTCTCTGTATTTTTAATTCAATACTTAACATAAAATATTTAGATGTAAAAATTAAAAAATTATACTTATTTAATAAAATTATTGCATCTTTATATCTTTAAGACTTGCGTATTAGTTGTTATATAAGTCGATATTGAAATGTTACTTATTTATGCGTGTATTTATCTATTGTTAAAAGAAATATACTCCCTCCGTCCCAGCTGAAATATCCTGTTTTCCTTTTTGGGTTGTCCCACTTGAAATGTCATGTTTTATTTTTTGGCAATACACTCTCTCTCTGTACTTAATATTTAAATAATTTTCACCAACCCACTTTATCTACTTTATACACATTTCTTAATCTCCGTGCCGAAAAGAAACAAGACATTTCAGCTGGGACGGAGGGAGTATTTGTTAATTTTTTTAGGGTTAAGGTGCAGATCCACCCCTGAAGTGGACACCCCTAGAGCGTTGACCCCCTCATTCTCGACCTTGGCACAAAAACCTCCCTCATAGTCCAAAATTAGGGTGCATTTAAACCCATCGAACAGACGGTCGTTTTCTCGCCGTTTACTGACTTTTTTTTTTAAATTTCTAAGTGGGACCCACTATTTAATTTGTTCATATTTCTTTTATTATTATTTTCTTCATCTCCATGGGAGAAGCAATTGGAGATTTCTTCGTCGACTTCCTAATCCGGCGCAAGCGGAGTCCAGAAACGGGGCTGCAAGAGTTCCGCCGCCTTCCACGCTCCTAGGGAAAGCTGCTGCCGCGTGTTAACAGGATGACATTTAAAGATATGAAAGAAGTATGAAGAAATTAAATAGTGGATCCTACTAAAAAAAATCAGTAAACGGCGAGAAAACGGTCGTCCGTTCAATGGGTTTAAATGCACCCTAATTCTGGACTATGTGGGGTCAACCCTCTAGGAGTGTCTAGGGGTGAGCAGTCGGTCCGAACTGGACCAAACCGACGAAACCGAGAACCAAATTTTTAATATTTTTTGGATCGAACCAGACCAACTGAAACCCTAGGACCGAACCGAAACCGCCATCGGTTCTCGGTCCGGTTCGGTCCAAAACCGACCATTTTTAAAATATTAGAAATTAATAAAAAAATATTAATATAGTAATAAAAATATTAATAAAAATATTAGAAATTAATAAAAATATTAATAATATTAATAAAAATATTAAATATATATTTAAAATATATATATTCGGTTCGGTCCGGTTTTCGTCGGTTTTGGCCTCGCCGGGACCGGGACCGAACCGAAATATTTTCGGTCCAAAAAAATAGGACCGGACCGGACCAATACATGGACCAAAACCGACCTGGACCGAAAAATCGATCGATTCGGTCCGGTCCGTCGGTTTTGGTCCGGTTTTGCTCACCCCTAGGACTAGGAGTGTCCACTTCAAATGTGTATTTGCACCTTAACCCATTTTTATAAAAAATAAATTTTAATTTTTGAACCCGACTAGTCCGATGGGCTAGCCCGAAATTCGAACATTTAGAATTAGGGTTGAAAATTTCTAATTTAATTTTTTTCTTCAATCCGATTAGCTCATACCCAAATAACCAATAATCCAATAGAGCTAGTCCGAAATCCGGTGAATTAACCTATTGACACCCCTATGTGCTATCTCCCAACACCACACATAAACCCCCCTCTTGCCGATTTGCATCTTTTGTGGATTTGCATAATCAGAATATAGGTTAATAAAAAAAGATAGAGAACATTTAGATAAATGAAAGTGGAGGGGTTAGTTAGAACATTCTCTAATTTAGGAGGGTCTTAGTGAAATTGCACAGCTTGTGGATTGGGACTAAATTACAAATTGATAAGTTGAAGTTGAAGCTAACTATTGAGAGAAGCTGGCTTATGTCCCAGTTGGTTTGGAAATCGATTTCACAAATCCAACACATTGATTAATGAATTTCAGATCTACCGGAAAACATCAACCCTTTCCATAGATTTATTTGAAGAAAATGGACAAGATGAACCAAGCATTTGAGAGGATGAAAATGCTGGTGGGAATGGAGGTTGACGACGAAGAGCAGCTGCAGCAGCAGGAGTCTTCCTACATGGACGATTTCAATCGCAACTGCACTTTGTCCACCAAACAGGTCAAATTTAGATTTTTAAGGGGTTTTTTCTTTCTATTCTTTTTCTCTCGAATGCAATTATTCCTGTTGCTTGCGCCGAAATATAGTGTAGTGGGATTTTACGAGTGAGATAGTTGAGGATTCAAGATGTAATGATGATTAGCTATGTTATTTTGGATTTTGGAGATTGCGTGATAATCATTGTTAATGAACTTATGAGTGTTTTCTACTTCTTTTTCTCAGAGACTCTATGGTTTTGCAATTTGCTTATCTGCTGGTATAACTTGCACACTCTTGGTAAGTTTCCCTCATTTTAGTTATCTGAATTGAAGATGATGAAAGATCTCTTTTTGCATATGGTTTTATGCCAAGTGATAAATACATCTTAAGGATGTCTCCCAACAGATAAACTACTGAAATTAACCCATTTGTATTTATGTCTTCTGCCTGACAGTCGATGCTTGTTTTCTTCCATCCTGTCAAATTTGGGATAACCTTTTCATTAGGCAATCTGCTTGCTCTTGGCAGGTCCGTATTTCGATAATACTATGAACTACATCGTCTTTGCATTTCTCGTTCTAACATATTTGCCAAAATGGCATCCAATTCCACATTTTGATATCGCTAATCACATGCTTTATGTTAAGATCTCATCTCTTAAACAGCTGCTGTGGAGTATCGTTACACATTTTCTTTCTGTGTACCTTGATTGGTACAAGACAGTTCCTTTCCTACATTCCAGTTTATTGCATGACAAAGATGATACAGAGTTTGATTTATTTCTAATTTTTGGTGTTATGAATGATCAACTGCATTTGACAAGGAAACCCTTTTCAGACACACAGCTTTTATATCCTGTCCAGCTGCTTTTAACTGATTGTCGCCTACTTCCTTGGCATTTTATTCATAATTAAAGGTCAATCAAGGGAAACTATATATCTTTGCTAGTTGTGGAACTCTTAGCTTCTGTTGACTGATTTTTTGCACATGAGATTGACATTCTCTGTCTTTTCATTCTCATTCTATGCTTGCCTTTTATCATATAACATCCATTTACCTCACAGTTTCTGATGCCACTACACTTTCTAATTTCTATGATCATCTTCAAATCCAGTAGAAGTAAATTTCAGATGCTAACTTTGATGTTTTTCGGTGGCAGCACAGCATTTCTTATTGGCCCTAAAAGACAAGTCACAATGATGCTTGACCCAGTCCGTATATATGCTACAGCAATATATATTGCTAGCATCATAATAGCTCTTTTTTGTGCTGTATATGTGAGTTTCTTATATAATTTTTTTATGTTTTTGGTTTTGTAACTTCTTTAATCTCCTCTTATCCTCGAACCTAAGATTCTCTCACTTAAATGTCGCAGGTCCGGAACAAGCTATTGACGCTTCTGGCAATCGTGCTGGAGTTTGGTGCTCTTATTTGGTATGTCTTGATGTATTTGAATAATTTGTGATTGGCGGTTTTCCATGCACCCACACTTTTTAGTTTATTGCTTGGTTGGGAGGAAATGAAATCTTGAGTTGCTTTGGTTTACAACACGTCGAAGAATACTTATAGTTATAGGATATGGAAGACGATTCCTTGACAATTTTAAGGAAGGCCATGGTTCACGCATGTGATGAAAAGCTTTGGCTAAGAGATTGCGGAAACTGTATAAATCTAATGTATGTCAAAGGTTATGAAAACTGTTATCATTTGACATTAGGTATTTCTAGCCATGAAGTGATTGTTCTCTAGAGATATTGGTAAATATGTGGAGAAATAGAGGGAGGAATATCTTATGCTCATTTGCAGGAACAATTTTTTCTTCTCTTCTCTTCAAACAAAATGAACTTGCTAGGATCAAGCACTGCAACTTATATTGTTCAAAAAAGCACTACAACTTATACGTAACAGTATAGCTACTAGTAGAGGTGCAACTTTATTTCCTCAACCCTGCAAAGTTGCAACTGCAGAACCTAGACGTCTGAGCTTTACACCGGAGTGCCATTGATCAGTTAAAGGCTGCTCCTGCAAATCCTTTTCAGTCACCCCCAGCAACAGAGAGACTCAAACCTTTGACCTCGCTTTCATGTCACTCTTTAGGGTTTAGCACTACCACATGTGACTTTGCTTATAAACACTAATACCGAGCTAGAAGCTATAGTTGCTATAGAGCGCAATATTTTATCCTTAGTGTTGGTAGGGTAGAGCTTTGACTTCTTCAGCCCAACTGCAGATGGCCACAGGTTGTGGGTGGAAGATCGTTTGCATTCTTGCACCCACCCCTCCTTTAGTCCCTAAAGGATTCGATACCAAGTTACCAACCAACCATTGCTCTGGCATCCATCAGATTCCTTCACTTTTAGTTTTAGTATGCCTTGAACTTTCCACTGTGATTATCAAGATCTTTCTCGTGTCTGGAACTGTCTGTCCATGAATCCTCCGTTATTTTGATATATATAGAGCCAGAGGATATATAATTGATATTGTGGTTGGTGTGAGATCTCAGTGCCCGTTTCTATTATGTACAGGTATAGTGCAAGCTACATTCCGTTTGCGAGGGCCATGGTTTCAAAAATCATGGTAGCATGCTTCGACACCGAGTTCTAGGGCACAACACTCCCAGCAGCAGGCTCACGACTTGCAACTACAGAATGATGGAGCCGAGTGGCTCACTAGAGAAATGGAGATGGTTGAGGTTGTGTTGAATACTCTTTGGCTAAGTAGAAGGTAATGGGGTGATTGTGGACTCCTTTTTAGTATTTGTATCTGGTTTTGCTAGGAATTCAAACCACTGATATGTTGAGGTCCGATCTTATATTTAACGAAATTAATGGGTTTTTGGTGGGTGCTGTTATCACTTATCATGCCTAACTCATCCCTCCGTCTACATAAATGCACATGTATCTATCTTCACACGAATGCCTAATTAAGGAATAAGGTGTGCAGTTTATATACATATACCAGGCTATATGATAATGGCACTGCTCTCAACAATTTAAAATCATATTTATTTCTCTTAGAGACATTGACTTCAATACAATGATTAGCTTGCTTTAAAAGAGAATCAATAATGGTTCCCTATTTCTTCTGGCCATGATGACTCGAACTTACTAACTGAGGTGTGTTTCGTTGTTCAATATCCCCAATTTGAGCGTTGTGTGAATTCGAAGAAGGTGGGAAAATGAAATGATGATTGTAGCTATATATCTCGAAAGAAATATGCATTTATGCTTTCAGCACACTCTTTAAGAGTGTATATATTTTGTGCATGGTTGGAAATGTTTGTGTTGTATTGAAAGAAGGAGATGGATAAACAAAGTGGTGGTGGTGGGGAGGTGCAGATTCCTCATCATCATCATCATCAATGGCGTGATGATGCTCATGCTCATGCTCACCCTAATTTCGGAAATCCTAGTAGTCACTTGGGTTAGCCATCAAAGACTAATTAAAAATCTATTTGGGTGCACCATATTCAATTATGATTTCGCTAAGCACACATCCAATTTCAACATAATTAATTAGTAGTTGAAAGGCGGTGCGCAGATTAACTTAAACCTGCCATTCATTGACAAATAGACACTACACTACACTAGTAGGAGAAGATTGACTGCAAATAAATACAGTCTCGTGCATATATATATACCTCATTTGTCTCACAAAAACATACTTTTTTTTAACTATTATTTTGGATCGTCTCATAAAAATACAAACATTTCTATTTTTGTACACTACTCCACCACAATCACTTTACTTGCTATCTCTACTTTTCATAAAGTGAGATCACTTTTCCACTCACAAATACACTTTTATCTAACATTTCTTAAAATTCGTGTCACTTACAAATATTCATATTTTTGTTAAACGGAGGGAGCATATGTCAATACAGATTAATCCTTTTTATTACATCCTGCAACAAATGACTAAGCACTAGTCTTGTGTTTTGCTTTGCTTGGAAAAAAGGGCGGGGCTGATCTTGTCATTTCCTGATGAGGAAGTTACACAATAACAGTTTTAAATGTTAAATTATTCTCGTCATCTCACCTCATGCCACAGTTTGCTCATAACTAGGATTAGCCAAACTTATGATGATGATGATTTAAATAAATGAGACATTTTTCTAGGGGGGATCTTAGCTCATTAACTCTTTAAAAATAGCTCACTTACTACATTATACAACCAAGTTATTAGAGAATTTGTTACAGGTTACAAGAAAATTATGTTAATTTATATGGTGAAAAATGTAGGATGCTTTTGAAATCTGCCTTATGCGCAAATATTGATATTTCTTCAAGTCAAGAAATGGGAATTGATCTGTGCACTTGAAACTGATGGCAAAGCAATGTGTATTTCCACTTTGAAAGATCAGTCAATGCTGTTGGTAGATCATTAAGGACTAATTATAGAATTATAATCCTAGTAGTTTGGGAGGTTGCAAATAGAATCATGTATAAGAGGTTTAGTTTCAGCGATAATACATGATTGATAAAATAATCCAACTTAATCAAGTGTTTGGTTTGCATGATACGATCCGTGATGGATCAATTGTAATAATCCAATTATGTAATTATTTAATCATTCCAAAACCGGGTGAATTATTTAAACACAATATGCTACTCATAGTCATATATAGTATGCTTTTAGATAATTCTTTCTCTCTATATAATCCCATCTCTGTCTATTGCTATTTGCTTTTTGTTAAAAGTCAAGTCTTTGCAACTACACTTCAAATAAATTAAGAGCATCAACATCCGGCACCGGCTGGTTCATTTGCCAGCTCGAGTCAGCATCGGTGATGGGTCAATCCATGCAAGGGGGGCTTGGCTCGAGCTCTGGCCCTTAACAATGAGTCAGGCGAAAGAGGCAAAAATGCCGAGAGCATAAACACGCGCCTATCATAAAAATAAATGAAAAAAAAAATTGAAATAATCCGTCCAACGGAATAAAACGGCAAGTAAGCCATTTTTTTTTTTTTTTTGCATCTATAGATACCATTTCCCGTATACAATTTATACATCAATTTCTACATATTTTCTTCATTATTTCTCATTTCCTCTCATTTTTCCACAAGCAAAATAGCTTCGTTCTATTCTTCTTCTTCTTCGTCCGATGGGGTACTCAATTCTTGTTTATTTAAAATTTATGTTTGATTTTTTTAATTGATGTATATTTCAAAATTTGTGTTTAATGTATTTCAATTATTGTAATTTTTGAATTTAAAATATATCAAAATTCAAAACCTCAAAACTAATTCATATGAGTCAACATGATGAGCCAACCGAATGCAACATTTGACTCATAAATGGGCCCGAAGCATGGTTGAGTTGAGCACGGGCTCAACCAATGATGATGCTTTGATAGCCTTGGCATTTACCCTTTTGCTTAATGCTTAATGTTAGAGTTAAACTTTTTAACTCTATATTCAATTTTCTTTTTAATGAAAGGAACTTTAATATTCAAATTTAATCCTCTAAGTTTTATCTTCTTCACTAATGTTTTTTAAAGAGAATTATTAAAGTACTTCGTGCAGATTAACAATTAAAAGGAGAAGAGATAAATTAACCAAGACCAAGTCAATCTTTAATTTTAGGAATAGCTAGCTTATTTATCAAATAAACTTTAGCTATAAGATTGTAACGTTCTCCAACTTTAAACTCTTGCTCTCCAAGCATACTATTCATCATCTACAAATAGGGTGGAAGGCCACTGCATTCAACACCAATTTAAATAAGGAGAATACAAGTGTTAAAGAGCATGACTATTAAAGATGTATTGTTACAACATATACTTCAACATCTAGTTTAACGTATCTTGAGTGGGAGATTCGTGTACCCAGTACTAGCTTATAAGTTTTATATATTTGTGATACACATGTTAGCTTTAGTATAAGTCTAGTTGTTGCTAGCATACACGATAGAATTAAAAGAGATATTTTTTCTTATCGAATCTACTTAATAAGAAGAATTCTATTAAGTAGATGGATTTTTATAGTGAATTCACAACTGCAATTAGTTAACTTTCCAGTGTAAAATCATTTTATTGTGTGTACGTTTCTTTTACGTTGCTTTACTGTTTTTCACAAGTAATTGTTGGATTTATTGTTAATACAATCTGTTCAACATCTCTGGTTTTAGGGGAGCAACAACTTTCACTTAATAGTTGAGATATTATGAAGGTTTAAAATGTAACTATATGTATATAAACTGGTGCAATTAAGTTGGAAATGTCAACTACAAGGTCTGCAATGACACAGGAAACCATACATTTCTTCCTATTCTTGGAATTCAAAGTCACTGCACAAAACTGTGTTGGATTTGCTCATAGAAGCTGACTTCTTTACTTGAAATTCTGAAAGCTTGGTAACTTCTTATGTACATGGTATTACAGTATAACAACATTTGTATTAGGTACATTGCCCTCTCATCGAATTTGGCTCGATATGTCAATGTTAATCCTCTCTTTCACAGTATCATACAAACTGCGGCTGTAGCAGTATTAGTAAGTAAAGAGCAAAGCAGATATCCAGGGATTCCTCATTCATTGTTCTGTGCTGCACGATTTTCTCGCTGTGGAGGTTCTGTATAAACCTGACCTTGATCTCTGAAGTCTCGAAATATGGACAGGAAAGAGTTAAGGCTCTCTGATGAAGCTCCCCCAAGGATCCACAACAATAGCGAACTAAACGAACTCATGGCCCCAGGATTCCCTCCGCCCTCTGGCTGACGAAGGACAGGTTGCTCATCAATATTCAGAGGATCGCCTAACCTATTAGTGGGCTGTTCCTCAGGACCAGCCCCAGCATTTCTTGGTGTTCCTCCACCTCGAGGTGCAGGTACTGGTACTGGTCCTGGTCCTGGTCCTGGTCCTGGTCCAGATGCCATATCTGCGTTTACAGCTCCAGAGTTCCTTGTGTTTAATCTTGTGATCCGTAATGTTGACGCCAGAATAGTAGAGGATGTGATATGAAAATCTGGATGCTGCTGAAAATGTGACCGACGATTTTGCATGAATCTCTGCAACGCAGGAACCTGCCAGGATAATCTATCAGTAATCAATTTCTCAACGACAATAACTAATGGGAGGACATGAAGAATAATTAAACCCTACCACTGGTATCTAGCAACAATCTTTTCTATGCTATTACTTCTACAAGACCGCATGAGGTGGGTACCCAACTTTGATTAAAGAGGGCACAAACAATTCATCAGCTAGTGCAAGTTAGATATAAAAGTTTCTCTAATTTGTATGATCATTATCTGAGAACATTGAGATTACTTTTGAATACAATTGCTCTCCAGTTCACAAACCCACAAACTGAACAAATCTAAAGAGAAAGCCAAAAGGTGGGCTTTCATGCCTTTACCCTCATTCGTGATTATTTTTCTAACTTTAGTTCTGCAGATTCTTAACATAAGAGGGAAGGACACCAAAACTAATGGTTGGAATGCACTACTTGGTTCATCAACTTCTTTCAACCTCAGACCTCTATTATTTTTGGCCAATTTGGTATAAAGATATTTTTCTAAATGGCTTTCACTTTTTTCCCCTAAAGTTCTGGAAAATGGTCTTTTACTGTTGGCACCTTGTGTTGGAAAAATTCTAGATTTTAGAGACTGGTTCTGATAGGAGTTGTAAAATCTTGAAAATTTTATACAGCACAAGTAGATGAGCTGATGATTGCAGCACCATCAAGCTTACACCTATACATTCCTATTGCTCCGTTCCAGCCATTTCTTATTCCCCCTATTCTACCTACCCTTTTTCTTGTTATATCAAATTCACAGCTAATGCCTCTCTACTTTGCCAAATCTTCCAGTCTGAGAATTGCATACATCAATATTAGCATTTTCACATTATTTTGCCTCAATCTCACTACTCCGATTCTACCTTCCAAGATACTGCATTATAAATGTAAAAAGCATATACTGATTGAAGCATGGTGTACCTCAAATCTATTCCAGAAATAGAGGACAAGGTGTTGCATAAACGCTGCAGAAGTTGAGAGAGCTAAATAAGAAAACCCTGCATGCACAACAATGGCATGTCAGAGAATAATAATGACTTGGATAGTGTGATCATCTGATGCTGAGATACTAGAATATTACCATATGTATAGGAGAAAAAGTATATGTGAAACACTAAAAAGTAGAGCAAAAAGAAGCGAGGAAAGAACTTCATTGATATTGGTGTACGGACACTGCAAGCAATAGAAGAAACAACTGTATCAGTAAAAAGAGTGCTCAAGAATTGGTCACATACAGAATCAAAGATTAAAATTAAGGTCTAAGTACTTTACATCTGCATTAATACCAAACATGGTACACAAATTATCAGGCAGGGCCTATTTATCGTGTCATCGGGCTTTAAAGCTGTGGATCACATGGTAGTCTACCACAACCCTAGACATATAGATAGTAGACAGTGACATTGGGTGGCTTTCCTTAGTTAGATCAGACATCTTATCCACAGGTTACCCCTCAAATACTCAATTTTTTGTACCAAGGCATGGCTGAAAAAGACAAGCTCAGGAAAAAGGCAAAACTGATTGCAATATAGGGCGTTCTGTTGTCAATATATCATTCAAAATGTTTAGTTTTATAAATATACTGCTATTTTTTTGTTCAGAAACAAATCAGGCTATATATTCTTTCATCATTATTTAACTTGCTTCTCTTGCTTTTTTCATTTTCATTTAGTTGTTAGGTAGAAGCTAAAGGAAAGGGAACCACCTGATAAGCGTGAAGAGTTCACAAATCCAGACAAGAATCAAGACCATAAAAGCCAAAAGCTGATCATCATAAAACTCAAATAGAAAAAATAGTATTCCAATCATTATCTGGATCGAAAAATAAGGAGACATGTCAGCAAAAGCATAAGAGTTCACTTAAAATGGGAAACAAGGAGTAAAGGATCACCAAAAGAAATTGCATGCTTACCGGTACAAAAACAAGCGATTCAATTACATGCACAAAAATCAGTTGAAAGGTTGGAAGCCTGTGTCGAGCATGATGCTGGAGCTGGACTGTAATAAGGATACATATTTCGCAATTAAATAAAGACAACATAGATATCAAGTCAAGATCAAAATATATTTCAAAACAATAAGTTGTGTAGCTCTATTTCTTCAAACATGTAACTTTTGTGGTGACAGCACAATGTAAAACTCAAGTTGACTGATCTAATATTACTACCTGTTTCAGAATGATAATGATGCAAACTTAATCAATGATGTATTAATTTTATTGTAATTTTGCATTGCATATAGAAAGACAAGGACAATCATTTAAATAATAGCTCATTTGTCAAAACAAACCTGTAAACTTCAGCATACGTGTTTGCGTCTCTCTCAATGTAAATGAAACTGACATTGTGGTTGTGAAGAAAACAAACAGTGACATCATTAATACGCCGCACTTGGTCACAAGATAGTCTGCAAAAGACAGCAGAAGAACAGCATGTCATATTTTACCATCATGTGACATTTATTTTTCACAAGACAGAGATTAGATATGTCTGAATTTACAGCCACAAGCAATCTGTAATGGCAGACGCATATGCATAACCAAGTGAAAAGATGCCAAAATTGCACCTTATGTTCCTCATTTATTTTTTATACCATATAAATAGAAACATTTTCCAACCGTAGAATATAGAGAGTAACCAACAACTGATGTGGCGATGGCCACCCAGCAATAGATACAGACAGGTGAAGACAAAAGCCAAGTCAGTTCAAATAACAATTCAGAAGAATGAGATGAGACCATACACATGGAATAAGTCATAAACCATTCAACCTGAAACTGAACTACGCACCCACTGGTTGAACTGTTAAATTTGATGATAAAGACACTTTCAAGACTCTCGTTAAGTATAGAGAAAAATGTACAGCAGTCAGACAGAACAAATGGGAATAACTTTGAAATAAGCACAGATTAAACTGGAAACTATAGCTAGGAAGTGGTAAAATACTAAACCTCCGAACTTTGCAGAACTTTCAGGCTGCTCGTGAGCATAGGTAAGGTTATAGAACTCCTTTGTTTGGTAATTATAAAGGTAACCTGCCCAATTGCAAAACATTTATTATAATGGAAGGAAACACAAATATAATAGCACTCTAGGCTAGCTATGCCATACTAGATTAAGATAGCAAAACCATTAAGTATAGACTAAGTGTTTTAATGGTTATAGTGATAAAATTACACCATAGGTTGACTGATTTGATCAAACCCATTAACTCAGAGATAGTAATAAAAAACTATATGGCAGAAGAGATGTAAAAGATTCAAATTGCGATTGCATTCTGTTACACAATAATCAGTGAATGGTTTTATGAAAGAGCAAAACCAAGGGTAAATTTTCAGGCTTTGATCAATAAGTAAAAGGACAGGAGTGTAATAGTTCTTCCTGCGACATATAAATGTAACTTCAAAATTGTGGAGGAAATTCAATGTAAATAACTGAGGCCACACAGGTACTTGATACCTTGGCCAGGTGAATTCAATAAACTATTCATCAAAATAGTGTCATATCCTACAACCCTGTTTATCAACAACTGCTGCCACCTGAACAAGAACCATATCAATTTAACGTTAGTAGCTAGAAACCTAATAAGTAAATTGTCTTGATGAGCTAATGTCACAATTATCTGTAGTATTTGATTTCATTTCAAGTAAAATAAATAAATATTGGAAGCAGAATACATATCTCAAGTTAACTTTCTATCTTCTACTTCAATTCATGTATTGAAATGTGAACAACTTTGGTAGAAAGGTCAACATGCAACTTTTAACCGTTTTGAGTTCCAGCTTGATGTCAGTCAAATATACCCTATATACACACAAAGTGAGTAAAGCTAATAGAGCATTGCAGAAAATGATGCACATATGTCTAACTCATAGAAGCATAAAACTCTCCATAGTTAGCCCAGTAAAAGTGTCAATGAATATCTGAGTGAAACTGTGGGTAGCAGTAGTATAAAACAGTGGCCCTTTTTTCCTAAATTCAATAATATTCTCACAAGAAAACCTATTCTATATACAAACTAGATAAAAGACTTCGAAACCTTGGCTCAAACTAAGCAAAAGGAAAATATAAATTAAATGGTTTAATTATTTCCAAAATATTTGTGTGCGTGTGTTGGCCTAGCGGTAGGAGGTTAATGCCCAAGACCTGAGGTCTTAAATTCGAGTCCTCCGTAACATGGTCTTTAAATTTCTTTATTTATTTATGTAATTTATCAATATATATATATATATATATATATATATATATATATATATATGTGTGTGTGTATATCAATTAAATGGGCAGTCTTATCATCTAGAAAGCAAGAAAGTGAAACATTATATTTACCGGTTGCCAAAGCAATTATGCCGAGCTGAAATACTGATATTAATTGTACGGATTCCATGCATTGATCTGGCTTCTTCAGGCAACAAAAAATAACCCTACACAAGAATGAACCACATAAACAATAGCTGAGAGAATTTTGCCTCCCAAATTTTGCAAGATTTAGCACTTAGCCATAACTTTGATTCTTGACACTTAGCCATACAAACTTCACAAATTTGACACTTTACCACCCAAAAGCTAATGTTGGTGGTTTTGTGCCAGAGTTTTTGTCATGAGCAGCATATGTGATGCTTGTAAGGGCAAAAAAAAGCCTCATCAAGACATTTAGTTTTGTTAATTATGTTAACATCTTTCTCACTTTTTCTTCTGGAAAATGAAGAAAATTTGAATATAAAAGAACAACTGTTCATGAAATTCATGCGACTGTATTATTATTTTTGAATAAAAAATTATGACATTCAATCTGATGGGTGCATGTGACAGAAATTCTGATGACACTTTCATGCCATTAAAAATGTCATGTGGGCGGAAAATGGCACAAATTCTAGCGAGAAAACTACAGGCGGTAGCTTTTATGGGGTTGAATGTTACATTCGTGAAGCTTGTATGGTAAGATGTTGAGATTCAAAGTTTGTATGGCAGTTAAATCTTGAAAAGTTCCAGAGGCGAGTGTAATTTACCCATATTCTTCACGACAACACAGAATAGCTCACTGCAGAAAGGAAACAAGAAAATCAAAATGAACCAATAAAAAACACACCTTTTCCATGGTATACAAATAAGCTGGTTCAAATGCCTTGCTTCTCTTCTCTAGCCACTGCACTGAGATATTAATATAAAGTATAATAAGATTGCATGAGAATGAATGTTTTGTTATACTCTTAAATATCCACAAAAAATAAATTGATCAACCAAATAGTAGGGTCTGATAACATCAAGCTAAATTTAAAATCACAACAAAGTAAAGAAGTGAAGTTTAGCATGAAAGCATGTTTGTCAGTTTTTTATGATGATAATTCCTCATTCTCCCAAATTTCTAGATACTATATACTTAATTTATTCTTTTCCCTTCCTGTTGTCTTTTAAAACACTTGTTTACATTATAAAGTTCTTGCCTAATAATGTTTTTGGACTTTATGATCTAATCACCCATGCCTCGCTTTTCATTTTGTCAATCATCAACTGAATTACTAAATTTTTACTATTTTCCCAAACCACCAATTTCAGCCCAGGATGGCAAATAACAAAACTCGGATATTTCAGATGATAAAGTTTGTTATAACCTTCTAACAAAAATAAAAATGATCACACCCAATATATGTTTCGGCAAGAGATGCTAATTTCATAAAAAAAAAAAATAGGTATCCCTTTAATCCTTTAATATAGTTTAATTTCCAACACATTTACTATATTTAATGATAAAACAAACTAAAAACCGAAAGTTTATTATTTCAAAACCCAGTTATCTAACAAAAAGTCAATTGATTTGATAAGTATATAAATCTTTTTCCTCCACAAGAAACCAACTTCAAACAACACAAAACAAAACAAACAAAAACCATGGCTCATTTTTCCCTTGTCGTATTTCTTCCTTAAGTCATTGTCGCAATTAGAGAATGCGAGAATCCAGAATTCTTCCAATTTATCAATATAAAGGCTGAGACCAGCATATTGAGACGGACTAGTTACCAGCTCATATATGTCAGGAAGTCGACAAGGCAACAATGTCTGAAGCAAAACACACTCAAG
Organism: Salvia miltiorrhiza; assembly: GCF_028751815.1. Taxonomy (NCBI): domain Eukaryota; kingdom Viridiplantae; phylum Streptophyta; class Magnoliopsida; order Lamiales; family Lamiaceae; genus Salvia; species Salvia miltiorrhiza. The sequence continues at coordinate 279,390 of NW_026651550.1, forward strand.
AACTCATGTAACAACCTTAACCAAACTTTAGGAAAGCTTTGAAACAAAAGCATGCTAGGATTTAGGATAGTCTTAACAGATTACAAGTAGGTTTCAGAAAGTGACAACTTCCCTGCATGGATTTTCTAGGGTCATATAATAGGTCGAGAAGGATAATGAAATCCATGGGATTACAAAACAAAAGATAAAAAAAACACATCATTCGAAATTGCATGGACTGGAACCGTTCACCAAATGTCACCAAAAAGAGATGAGTAGAGAAAGCATCTACCTGCATAGGAATTGAACCTATCCAAATGTAAGATCTTTAGCCACTTGGGAATATCAAAATTCAAATTAATACCAGCAATGTCCTGCATGGATATGGGGTCCCGGTTAATTAAAACTGCTTTGCAATGTATGTCTGAAGCATAAAATAATCTCTCATAACAAAAAGTGCGTGTGGATTCCTGACATATCAGAAGCCATTGGTAATCGATTCATAGAAAGGAAAAAGAAGAAAGATATCATCATAATCTGACCCATAAACCTCCAAGAATTCGCCTTGCTAATCTCAGAAAGAAAGACAAACGGCCATGCCACTTTCTACCAATATGAAATATAGCCGCCCTAAGAGATTCTTTTGGTGAAACGAAAAACCTACTGTGAGGCACATCTTTACTGACTTTCATTATCACATCATCAGATGCTGGCTTAAACCTTTCACTGCTGATAGAAATTTCTCTTTGGGATTCTAAAACATCACTGTCAGTCTTCCAAAATTGTAGTCGAGATTTAACTATCTTTGCATCAGAGCTTATCCAGCTCAACCACGAATCTGCGACCAAATGGGGTGAACCTTCGCCATCTGCATTGGTGGGTTCTTCACTTTCAGCGCCAGTTTCTTTATTATGGGCGTCTATCTCCCCATTGATGGGCTCATTATGCGACCACAATCCAGCGCTGGTGATCTGCAGGAGAGCAAGCAAAACTGAGAAGCCGTCATAATCAGTTGAACAAGAAAGTTTTGCACGTCACACAAAGTTAGCAGCAGCCAGACTTTCGGAGAAGAGTCTGATTTCGATAAAAAGAAGGATCACTTCATACCTTAATCTGAATAAGCTGGGCATCAGACATTTGGGCACTAGAGAACTCACTGGAACAACCAGGCTGCAGCATTCAACGATAATAATTAAGAGTAAAATTTTCATCATAATAAAGAGGTAATATGAAACTGAAACGATGAAGCCCAAATTCCCTCTGGAAACAGTAAATAATTTGATAAACTAACACCACCAAGCCACAATTGTTCTCGATTATACTTTTCTTTTCTTTTTTTTTGAGAGAGAGAGCGAGGAAACCTGCTGAACATAATTGGCGTGCATAACAACGAGGATACAGAAGAGGGTAATGGCCAATAAGAGGAAAAAGTATTCCAGCTTAGCTCTGATTTTGGGGGTGAGCATCTCAGAAAAGCGCTCCTGCACCCGTATAAAGGTCTGCTCCGGATCCATTTTTGATTGCCGAAGGAGGAAGACGAAGACGAATTATCCTGCGAATTTCTGATCTATAGCTGCCATTTGGGGATTTTGAGTTTGGTCAGAGTTGGACTATTGCTTTTGTCCCTCAATTCAAAACTGGGAGCTCGTTCCATTTTCCGACTTTTCACACAAGTTCGCCCAAAAGGCATATTGGGATGTTCGGCTAAGCTTATTTTAGAAAGCTCCTAAGGTCATCCACTGTATAAAATTAATATGGGCTTTTAGACGTGGTTCTAGCTCACCTTTCATTATAAAAAAGTTAATATCTCAACTCTTAAATTTTGATTTTGATTTTATATTTAATTTTAATATTATTTTTTATTAAAATTAACAATCTAAACTTCATTAAAATAAAAATCAAATACTGACATTAATAAAAAAACGAAAATAAAGAGACATTACAATAATTTCGAGAAAATTAAATCTACAAACTATGGCTCGACGGGACCAAAGCGTGCCCGTATATGTTCGACCAAATCGTTGCGGAGGCGAGCATGAAAACGACTGTCCTTCATGTTTGAGCTTCAGGCCATATAGGCGGCGAATTCCGGCGGTGCTCCGGTGTTGAACTCTGTTTAATGACCGCTGCTTGATCCCACACCGCCGGCGTCGACCTCCCAATCTGTTGCACTCTCTCCTTCATCCTCGATTATCATGTTGTGTAATATGATGCACGCAAACATGATACTGCTTATATGCTCTTTTTTCCATAAACGAGCCGAACATTTGACAATAGCCTAACGAGCTTGAAGAACACCAAAAGATCGTTCCATATCTTTTCTTGCAGCTTCTTGCATCACTTTTAACCTTCGCTTTTTCTCGTCGCTCGGAAATGTGAAGCTTTTGACGAATACTGGCCACTCCGGGTAGATGAAATCGGTTAAGTAGTAGCCTCTAATGTGATGGAATTGTTAGCGACAAAGTACATCGTTGCTTCATTGCCCGAAAGGACATCATTGAATAGCGTCGACTGATTGGGAACGTTGATGTCGTTGTTTGAGTCAGCAACTCCGAAGAAGGCGTGTCAGGTTCACATATCTTGAAAAGCAACGGCCTCAAGTATAATCGTGGACTCGCCGTGATCCCCTCGAGTGTAAGCGCCATGCCAAGCCACTGGACAATTCTTCAAAGTCCAGTGCATGCAGTCTAGGCTCCTCATCATTTCCAGGAACCCATGTTTCGCCTCGTGCATTGCAAGTAGTCTTTGAACGTCGGCGGTGATTGGCCTTCTCAAATATACCCCGCCAAAAATACGAACAACGGCTTTACATAATTTCTTCAAGCACCTCAATGCTGTCGTTTCTCCTATGCGAAGATATTTGTTGCAACAATCAACAGCAATATCATACGCCATTTGTCGAATCGCCATTGTGCACTTCTGGATCGTCGTAAGTCAAAAAAATTTATTTTTATTTTTTAATTCAAATTGTGGGGCCCACCTGTCACAAACCAATTCTTCCACGCCGGCGCCGACGAGATCACTCCAAACTGCTGGAAAATCGACCCCCCTCACATCCACTCATTCCTCTCCAAAAATGGGACGTTCAGCCATCTCATCTCCCTCTTCATCAACTCAACTGCTGGAAGGGTTTCTCCGATAGAATTGAATCACCATAGTTTGGAAACGAAGGCCCCCTTGGTCGTTGATGTTAGAGAGGAGCTTGTATTCGTGAGGCGTTGGCTTTGTCGGACAGATCAACTCTAGGTTTTTTCTCTTCCACTTTGAAGGTTAAAGTTTTGCTCGAGTTCTCCATGTCTATATGTAGTGCTAGAGTTGGATAGGTGTGTGTGTATGAGAGATAGCAATAGTAAGAGTGCTGCAGTACGTTATGATTAAAAAAAAATGACTAACAGAGTCAGACGAAGTTAAGTCAAATGGATTTAAATGTATGATTTTCGGACTTTGGGGGCCTATTTGATCCAATGTTGACTATGGAGAGCAATACGCTATAGGTAGGTAAATCGAACCGCACCGCAAAATCGAACTGAACCGCACCGTTTCGGATGCGGTGTGGTTCCGATTTTACTGGTGCAGGTTTTCAGGTTCGGTTCCAAAAATTGAAAACCGAAAAATTTTTGGTTCGATTATAGTTTTCAATTTTTGGTGCGGTTTTAAACTGAACCGAACCGATAAATAATAATATTTTATTATATATTTATATTTTATAATATATATTAATTTTCTAATTTTAAACCTAACCCTAATACACAAATCTGAAACCCATTTCTCTCCCTAAAGCCTAAGTAATGTAGTGAATGCGCCGTGACTTCTCAAAGACAGAGGCTCAGACATCCGACTCCCCCCTAACCTCTGACCTTCCGCAATCCACTCGTCGACGTCATACGCCCGCCGTCCGTGACCGATAGCCCAGGTGCGTGATGTGCATCTCCTTTTCGGCACGAGTCGCGGCAAGCCCAGCCGGGTTCCAGTCCTTCGCGCTAGCCCCTTCCGGCGCGGGTTCCAGCCTTCCAGGCTAGCCTTCGCGACAGCCCAGCCACCAGCCGGGTCCCCCTCACTCTTCGATTTGATTTTTCATAAGTTTCAATTTGATACTTTGATTTGATTTCAAGTTTGGGATATTTAATGGCTGAAAATTTAGGTTTCCACTTTGCTTGTAATGTAGATTTGAAAATCTAAATTGGGATCGACTTGTGGCTGTTAATGCAAATCTTCGAATTTAGGTTTCCAGTTTAGCTTCGAATTTGTGGTTGTTAATGAAAATCTGAATTGGGATCTGGAAAAAAAAATTGTATCGGTTCGAAACCGACGGTTTTGCCGGTTCAGTTTCCGTTCGATTTGGCACCCCCAATTGGTGCGGTGCGGTTCCAATTTTAACCATTAGTTCGACTTTCGATTTTCATTTTTTGGTGCGGTTTTACACCGAACCGATGCTCACCCCTAGCTATAGAGACCTACACTACAGGGGCCTATTTACACTTTAACCCTTAATTATATACTAGTTGCGTATCTAATAATCAAGTATAATCAAATAATGAAATATAATCTAATAGAGCCGTGTATATCCACTAATAAATCAATTACAGACATAATTAGTTAATAAAACAAGCTTGCCGCCCATGAGTTCTAGCTTGCAGGGCGGTCAGCAACCTTGTATCATGGGCGACAAGCTCGTGTTTTACTAATTTTGTCCTTAAATCGTTTTGATGAAATAAGTATCAACATCTTTATCTAAATAATATTAAATCTTATAAAATTAAACATGAGTGACATAAATTACTTGGAAAAACGAAGAATGCTCGAAGAACAATGGCAGAACACTGATCAACTAATGAAATTTGCTCTATATATTAAAGATAATGTAATCCTTAGAAATGGAGCGAGCTTGCTATTTATAAGAGAGATACAACGAGGGTAAAACATTAAACTATATGATTCACATACACTGCATGTCCTTAACCAATTCCTTTTTGCTAACAACACTAATAATAACTAACTAGCAGCTTTTGTCATGCGTTTTGTCACATACTTTAGACGGCGATGATTCTTTATACTTCGTCTCTGACTTGATACATTGACGATAGATAGGTTAGCGCGTTGACTTTATCTTTGTCTTGCTTTTGGCGGCGCTAATCTACTTTTCACAATTTTTAAAGTCAGCTCTGGCATAAAGTTTCTCAACTAGGTTATATTTGTTGTCGATTTGCTCATAAGCTCCCAAATTACCACTGTTTGTATTCGTATTCGTGATATATTCTACTGTTTTAACGATTGCTAATACCAGCTTTCATGCTCTATCTAATAAACAAACTGAAGCCGCGTATTACCAAATATTAATAATTAAATGCAATAAATTTGTTGGTTATCAATTAATTAATCAAATACCTATCTAATCCAAAATGAATTATACTTGGTTACCACTTACTTATTATTTACTTAAGCTAACAAATTTCGGAGGTTGTCATTCTCCCCAATTAGCTGGACAATATTATTTTTATATTTAATTAATCGTGTATTTATATTTAAATGAAATTAACCGTATATTTACAATTGATTTCATGAAACTTACCGCACTCATGAATAATTCAGGTCAAAGATTCTACAATTAAACAAAAAAACAAGCTTGCCGATCGAGTTAGAAGGTTGTCGAGCTTAATTGGGCCGGACAATCTTACATACCTTGCCAGAATTTTGTACTATTATTTGTTAGATTTTGTTGTAATCGAGGTAGGGACTGGTAACCGATCTGGTTCGATTAAATTTTTAACCGAACCGGTTTACCGATTAACTGGAACCGGATAATAAGCCTTTTCCTAATCGGTAACCGAATCGGTTAATGGACCGGTTCGGTCCCAACCGATTAATTCGCAATTTCTCAATCAGTTCGGAAAAACTGGTTAATTCGGTTAACCGGTTTTTAATTTTAAAAAATTTAATTGTAGAATGTGAGCAATAGGATTTGAATTCTTGACTATTGGAATAAAGAATGAGGTTTCATCTACTCCACCAACTCATGATTATTTAGAACAAAAAAAAATTATAAAGACATAATTTTATATTAAAAAAAAACAACTCTAATAAATTAATTCCCAACCTAGGCAACAATTAACGACAATTTGTACAAACTTTGATCACCAAATTGTGGAAATTCAATTCAACAAAAATGGGAAACGCTATGCCCAAATCCCCCCAAATCGCACTACCCAATCACCATCATCAAGAAGAAGAAGAATCCGACAAGAATTAATTTAATTTACAATCACCAATCCAATATTAACAATGCATAAGACAAGAATTACACAAGAGGAATAAGATTATCACGTTACACAAGAGGAAGAAGAAAAACAAAAAAACATTACCTTTCAAGAAGTAGAAGTCGTGCTGGTGTAGCCGCCGGAGTCGAGGTGCTGGTGCTGGGAGACGGCTGCGTCTGCAGGCTGCTGGGAGTGTCACACCCCAATTCTTGAAGGAATAAATACAATCGAGGTGCAACCAATTCATAGAAATAATACAAGGGAAAACCTTGTTGAAACTCGAATAATAAGATAATAAATCGGGCTAGGCCCCCTTGGATCACAAGTTTTGTTTCATGCTTCCGATAACCAGTATTCATTAGCATAAAACTAGGAATTATGTGTTTAAGTTCGATCAGAGATGTCATTATAAATCTAACATGAAAGTCTTAAGTTCAGAAAACAAAAGACAATAAGAGTTATTGCTACAGCATAAGTCTAAAAATTTGAAAGTTGAACCATAGCCTCAGCTCAGTCCCGTCAGCACCGGCCAGCCAACCTGAAAATATTTGAAATTATTTTTAGGCTAAGTACTAATGTACTCAGTGGGCAAGCATTTTCATAAACATTTCATATTTTCGTAAAGACAAGTTTATCCAATCATAATTGTCCATAACTTAGAAGGTTTTAAATTGAAAGAACTTATAAGCATGTTAAAATAATTTCTTTCATTTGTGCGCACATGTCACACTTCATTTCTGTTACTCGATGTGATCCCGGACCTTTTAGCCACCGTTGAATCCATTTATCCCATTACACTTGCCTGAGGACGTAACTTCAGACAAGTTGAATTGACATCGGGACGCTACCCAGGCAGGCCTTACATTACATGCTTCGAAACACATCCAGTAAGCACCCTTATAATGTCTCTTAGTTAGTGCCCGATGAAGATCAACCCACCGAGTCAGCTAACGAGTGTACACAATTCTCAAATAACGTGTTAGGCCATAAGGGAACCTCAATTAATTCGTTGTGGCAAGCCTTAAACAGAGTAGAGTGCACATAAACATTTTATTGGATAAACAATTTGCATTCATTGTATAAATAATTTGCATTTCATTGAAACATTTAGAGCTTAATAACTCAATCATACTTTATACATTTGGAAAGTAAGCCCACCTGGTTAGGCAAAGCCTGAAGAACATAATCATACAATTTGTCTTGGGAAAGCAGCGCTAATCCCCTTGGTCCAGAAAGCCTACAAGAAATTCTATTCTTAATAGGTCTTGTGAAGCTAACTTAAAATCTTAGTGAGTGTGCTAACATTCCTGATTCATCACGCCGAGTTTCCCAAAATTTAATAAATAAATAATCGAAAACTAAATTCTTGAGTTAAGGACACCAATAATATCCTTGCTCGATTTTCTTTGATAATTGGATTTAATGAAAACCAATTTAAATCATGAGTACTTTTATTTGCAAAAATGCATATGCAAATTATAATATTAAAAGTATATACTTATTAATTAATTTTAAAAATAAACCGGTTAATCCGGTTTTAACCGGTTAACCGACCGATTAAACCGATTAACCGGTTAACTATAAAGGTACTAATCGATAACCGAACCGAACCGAACCGGTAAAAACCGATTTTCAGTTAATCGATAATCGATTTTTCTGGTTCGGTTACGGTTTTAATCGGATAACCGGAACCGTTTAACCAACCCTAAATCGAGGTATCGAATTCTTAAAGTAATAAAAAATATCATCATTTTCAATTGATTTACATTGTTTTTTTTTGCTGAAAAGTAAACAAAGGATGAAGTTATGTAAGAGATTTGTCGTACAAGTACAGAGTACATGTTGAGATCAAGGTTAGTTTAGATAATTTGGACATAGAATTAATTTTTTTTATAATAGTGAACATTTTTAATTTAACTATAGAAATGTGAGCATTTTAAATTTTAACTCAAAAACTATTCTATATACTCCCTCCGTCCCATTATTAATGGCATGTTTTCCTTTTTGGGTTGTCCCGTTATTGATGGCACGTTTCCTTTTTTGGAAAAAATTAGGGCTCATTAACTACAACTAATAAACTTAATTTAAGGTCAATTAAAACTTTAGCTCTCTCTTTATCGTATCGTCCCTCTCTCTTCTCCCCCCAAAATTTCTCATTAGGTCACACCTCTCCACTGCGCCGCCTTCTCCACCTCCTCCGGATCTGCGCCGCCGCCTCCACCTCCGCTGGATCTGCGCCGCCTCCATCGCGCCGCCTCCGGATCTGCGCCCGCCTCCTCCACCTCCGCCTCCTCCAGATCTACGCCCGCTTCCTCCACCTCCACCTCCGCCTCCTCCAGATCTGCGCCGCCTCTGCATCTGCACCACCTCCGTCGCACCGTTGCAGTGGCGCAACAACCTCCTCATCTCTAATCCACTTCCTTCTCGCCGACCTCCCTCTTGAACAACAAGTACGGGATGTGGGGGCTAGGGTTTACAGAGGGTGGAGCGGCCACCACCAACCTGTTGGTCGCCGGAGTTCTGTAAACGGGAGGGAGGGAGAGGTCAGGACGGAAAGGGGAAAATGATGTACTAAATTTCTTAAATTTCTTTAAGCACTTCTTGAATTTGGGGGAAATGATGTAGTGAATTTCTTTAATTTCTTTGTTGGTTGTTTGAATGATAGTGGTTGTTTGAATTTCTTTGGTGGAAGCCGGCAGCGGCCTCGCCGGTGGCGGCAGCGGCAGCAGCAGATTTTTGGAGTAACAAAGCCTCCTTTCTTAACCATATTTAACATTCAATTTTGGGAAGAATTTTTAATTTTTGTTTGGTTTCTGCCATGGAGAGAGGGAGAGAGGGAAGGGAGAGATAGGACGGGGGAAGAGCCGACGAGGCGGCGCCGCCGTGTACCGGTGAGGCAGAGAGAGAGGCAGTGTGTGTGACTGTGTGTGTGTTTTTAATTAAAATAACACTACACATCTAATTCCCTTAATTCTACTTTTCTTAATCTCCGTGCCGAAAAGAAACGTGCCGTTAATAATGGGACGGAGGGAGTACAAAACTTTAGCTCCGAATTTCCCCGGCAGTATGACCATGCAATTCGGCGTTTTGTGCACAATATAGCTCTTTCTTTTCACATCTTAATGACTTCAGAAATTTCCCAAAAATCGAGCTATTCTTCACAATCTATTGAAACCATAAAAAAGGTTCATTGGTTCTGTAATTAAATCCAAAAGATAATACTAAGCACAAAAATACTCAAAATATGAGTATAAAATATGCATAATCAGTAAACTAAACTCACAAAAAATATTAAAAAATTCATTTATTTTTACAAATGATTTCAAAGCTCATGTTATTTTTATGTATGTTTTAAAGTCCATGCAATTTTTACAAACGACTTCAAAATTTAAGCATTTTGTGTATTTTTCTAAGTTTGGGTAATGAATTCAAAGTTCATGATATTTTTTTTATATTTTTCAAAGTCTGGGCCATTTTTATAAACGATTTCAAAGTTTGTTTTTTTTTTTTTCAAAGTTAATGTCATTTTTATATATTACGTCAAAATTCAGACGGAGTCCAAAAGAGTGTACATGATTGTTGATGGCACAAATTTTAATAAATGTGAGTGCGTTGTTAGTGGATGAATGAGCTAATTTTTTTAAAATAAATTAACAATATTAAATAAAGAAATTTAAAGACCACGTCTATTAGTGAAAGAAGGGGCCACTTTTATTAGTGAAAGAAGGGGCCACTTTTATTAGTGAAAGAAAGAGTCCTAGAAAGAAAAGTGTACACTCTTATGTGACGGAAAGAGTATTTCTCAAAATTTGTTGCGAATGATTTCAAAATTCAAGCATTTTTTTTTTTTTTGTATTTTTCAAAGTTCATGCCATCTTTCACAAATGATTCCTAAATTAAAGCCAACCAAAAAAAGAAAAAGAAAACTCTAGTCAACATTCTAAGTTATTCATAGTTTATTTCATTTAATTTTTCTTTATCGCGTGTTAATTTAATGCTATAAACATAAATAACGTATATTAAATAAATATAATTATAGTGGAATACATAATAAATAATAATATGAGTACATATAAAAAGATATTGTTTGTGATAATTTAACTCTATTTCAAATAATATCATAATTGCCAAATCTGAAAAAAAATTGTAACATCCTTTCCTTTCCTTTTTTTGCCAACCCATTCTATTTATTTAATTTTTTTTCCCAACTATATTTTTTTTTGGGATTCATTATTAGTATATTACTTATTTAATTTAATTTATTTGTTTGCCCTATATTCATATAGAAAAGTGTACCAAGAGATTTCTTACCTGTCTGCATTAAATATTTGCTACTACAATACAACTGACCCTCCCTCTCTCCCTCTCTCGTTTCTCTCTCTTATTTGTTGTGGAATATAGACGACAGTGCAATCTCATTTAATTACAGAAGAAACCATTCACATCTATTACATAAAGCACTTGCTCCTCAAACAAACCCTCTCCCTTCGGCAGAGGCCAAGCATTCTTCGCCGACAAACCGCCGCTACGAAGGTCAGTTTCATCTAAATTTGCTCTTTTTTATTATTGTTCCAATGCACAATATGGAATATGCATACCGTTTTTGCTCCAATGTTTTAAACGCATTAGTGGTTCCAGTGGATCCTAACTTGATTTTTTGTATAATTGGTCGTTGGAAGGGGTTGAAGACTTTGCCTTACCCTGCCACTAATTTTCTCAAACTTGCGTTGATCACTCCTTTTAGACATTCTTACAATTGAAGCATCTTTTCCTAAAATTCGGGCTTTATAATTTTCCCTGTGTTTTATACTTTTTTACATGAGGGTTTTGAAAGTAATTGGTCGAGGGTGTAATTTCTCACGATGTTTGACACTCGTGACCTCATTTTCGACTTACGCATGTTTTTGTTCTGGGTAAAGTGCTGTCGACGTTCTCAACTTCTTGTGCGATTTTTGTTCTTACTTTTGAGCGGGTTGAGGTGCGACACAGTGGATCTTGTCTACTATCATGGTTTAATGTCTTGTTTAAGCCAAATTAAAGGTGTTGGGTAAACATGTTAAAATAAGATTGTGAAGGGAACCTAGTAATCTCCAAGTATATAATGGCCCACTATAAGTCCATAAAAGCTGGATTTCTGTGAAAAATTATGGTTGAATTTACTGGCTTGTTGGAGGCTGTTCCTAATCTGCTCCCAGAAGATTATTTTCTTTAATGCACGTGTCAGCCGTTAAATACTGTAACTATGTTTTTTCTCTTTGTGTAGGTTATTTTTTTGATTGAAACATGAGTGGAACTCCTAATAGAAGGCCCCATGAAGATGGGGGTAATGGCACTGGCAGTACTGGTGGTAGTGTCAATCACAGTCACCCCTCTGTTTTAAAGTATCCACATGATGACCAGGGAACATATTCTGGTATAGGTGGGAAGGTTGTTGTGTCATCCAGGCATGACTACCATTCTCCCTATGACATGGGCCAGGAAGGTCGCATGCCTAGGAATGTACCGCGTAGCACTGAGTCTCGTGATGCAGAGCGGAGGTCACCGTTGCTTCCTAATATGTTATTTAGGGTGCCAACACCAAATGATTCACACTCTGATCATGTTGGTTCAGAGAGCAGGATTGAGTTCAGGGAGGCAAAAGACAGCATCAAGGAGAATAAGGTCGAGAATCGCAACATGAAGTCTGAGTCCAGGGAGTTGCTGCAGACTGCCAAATCTGATAAATATGATGGCAGAGGTGATGATAATAAAGAACCAAAACATGAAAGAGATACATACTCTGAGCCTAAGGGCTATGAGAAGCTAGATAAGGATGTTTATAGTGCATCCAACAGCCAGTTGAATTGGAAAGATGTGAAAGAACAACAGCGTCTGAAACAATATCCTGATGTCCCAGGAGGAAATGCTGAAACCTGGCAAACATCGCGAGGTAGCTTGCATGGCCCAGCTGATGCTGGTAAGGAAAGTTTACATGTTGATGACAAGGACTTTGCTGAAGCTCGTGAAGCAGTTGGGGAGAACAAGGTTGATACAAAAGTTGATGACAAGTTCAAAGACAAAGATAGAAAGCGCAAAGAAGTGAAGCACTGGGATTTGGGGGAAAGAGATAAAGAAAGAATTGATCGCCGGAACACATTGCAGCATGGCAATAACAGTAACGAAAACAAAGATATGGGAAGGGAGGAAAGAGAGTCTGAGAGGTGGGGAATTGAAAAGAAAGAGCCTCAGAAAGAAAAGGAAAAATTTAATGAAAAGGAAAAAGATAATGTGAAGAAGGAGCTGTGGAATGGTTCGGACAAAGAGGCTCCTCACAATGAGAAGGAGCTCGTAGAAATTCCGGGAAAATCTAGTGAACAGGAAAACTCCACTTTAGAACTGAAGAAGAAAGATCATGATAACTGGAAAAATGTTGACAGGGAGGCAAGAGAGAAGAAGAAGGAACGGGATGTTGATGTAGAATCAGAGAGACCTGATAAACGCAGTAAGTATCATGAAAAAGAACTAGAAGACAGTATGCATGTTGACGGAGGCACTGAACGGGAAAGAGAAGTTTTCAGTTGTGGGGTTCAGCAGAGAAAAAGAATGCTGCGGCCAAGAGGTAGTCCTCAACTTGGGAGTCGTGATTCACGTTTTAGATCTGGTGCCAATGATAATGAAGGGTATGATTTTATTATTTTTCCCTTTCCACTGTGACTGCTTTAAATTCTGAGTGCATTTGTTGCATGGAGGTGAAAGGTTTTAAAGCCTTCGAGAATTCACCATGTTTAGTTTTAAGGGATTTTTTTTCATCAGATTGGTTTGACAATTAATAATTCTAATGTGTTTATTTACCTATATATGATATTGGAGTTGTGAGGAAAAGAGAAAGATCATATAGCCCCCTTTGGCACTTCTACCATGGATGAGAGAAGAAAAATTGCCAAATTGCATTGTATTTGCATTCACTTTCATCTCAAATTGTTTGTTCTGATAATCTAAAATCCAATTAACACTTTATGCATGAAATCCAGGTTATTAAGGACATCTTCACGTACTGAATTGTTTTGCCTTTTGCATTGAATTGAGTCTTTTGCTGTAAACCATCCCCGACCCCTTTAAGATATTTTTTCTTTTCTATCTAAATGGATGTTATTCTTACGTTTTTCATTTATTGACTATTTCCAATATGCTTATAACAAATGCTAAAAATCACTAAACATAACCAAATTTGCATGATGTATTTTCATCTATCAATTACTCTAGGGTTTGCTAATATGATAGAAAATCAATGTGTTCCGGCGATCAATTCTTTCTTTATCTGAAATTAAATTATCAATTATTTTATAATGAAATATGATATAAGGGAAGGAATTCAAAGGTAAAAATGAGAATGAAATGAAGTCCAAATTTGGTTTAAATGAATAGTTAGCATTGCGTGGATTTTCTCAATTAAATTTAAGTTGTGATAGGAGCGACTATGTGTCAAAATTGAGGCCAATCCAATCAATGTTAGTTGGAGTTGTGTGGAAGAGGCCCTAGTATTTAATAGACTATTGTGTGAAAGTATTACTCCTGGAGTTGTGTTGCATTGTTGATTCTTGTCCTGTTGTCCATTATTTGGATACAAGCAGACTTATAAAATTAAGGAGCTGTGTTTTAAAAGTGCGCCTAGGCGCAAGGTTAGGGCTAGGTGCAAACACCTACGTAAGGCGCGCCTAGGCGTAGAAGCTCAGAGGCGCGCTCCTTCGGTTATCACTATGATTGAGGCAGCGCCTTAAGGCCAAAAGGCGGTGTGAAGTCTTTCTTGAGGCGGTCTTGTAACAGCCATCTATATTTGTTATTATAATACATATATGTTTCAAAAAGCCAATAAGAGCCACAACTTTTAGAATTAAAAGGGGCCCATCAGCCGCAACTGTTTTTGCAAAACGATTCCTAACCCTAATTAATATATTAAGGTATAAAAATTAACTCTTTTTAATAACTTCATATTAGCTCAAAAAATAAAGATGTGATAAATTCTTATATATTATATTTATATTTCAGTTTTTTGCGTATTTGTCTGTTTTAAATTAAGTATTTATGTGTTTTAAATTTGTAAATATATTACAGTTAAATATATTAGAGTTTTTATACTTTAGGTGCGCCTCGTCTACGAAAAGCTCGCGTCAACGCCTAGGCTCCAGGCTAGTTTGCGCCTTGCACCTTTTAAAACCAAGTTAAGTAGTTGATGCTGTGGAAATAAACCTATGCAATCATCAAACTTTTAGATCATATAGACATTAAATAGGGCAAGGTATTAACGAGAGTCACTTTTTTTTTTTTGAGAGAACGTGAGTCACTTAGTAGCATATATATATAGTGTTGAGCTAAAATAAAAACTCATTTCAAAATATATACTAGAAACCATTTTTAGCACTTAGGTCATGAAGATCTTTGGTGAATTCATCGTTTTTTTGGATGAATTCATGGTCCAGGGTTCGAATCTCATAGGGAGCGACATTTTTAATTTTTGAATTCATATATTTTCACATCGAATTCATACATATTCCAAAGTGAATCCATGGTTTGTAGTTCCTATTCTAAAAGGGTTTATGGCCCAACCCTCCCCATATATATATACACACACATACACACATATAGGAAGGAACTAAATGAGAACACTTGGATTGCCAAGATCTATGGCGGATGCTCACCTTGATGGATGAATGCAGCACCCGCATTCGAATTCCACGAGGGGCGATTTTTTTATTTTTCCGAGTGCAGTTAATTGCTCATCTAACTGTCACAAGATACATAAGTAATTGCCAAGAGAGAGAGAGAGTTATTATACAAACCATTTATTGTATAAAATACGTCCCAATGAAACACTATAAATTCGCTATGAAACATTATGAATTTGTTATGAAATATATGATGAATTCAAAAAATGGAATTTTGGCCACCTATGGGTCTCAAACCTTGGACCACGAATTAGCAAAGTGATGAATTCATTGAAGATCTTCACGATCTAAGGGCTTAAATTGGTTCTTATTTTATACGATATATACCTGGACTCAATTGAACCACTCCCTATGTATATGCTACAATAGTCACTCTAACATATACAGTTGAGTTATTTTTAACATGCTTGGGTTGGGGAATAAAATTTAGGGGTGCAATGCAGCGGTGCGAATTTTGGATCAGAGTTGCACTAAATGATTGGTGTTCAATTTTAGTAACTCTTTGATAAGGTTAAACAATTCTTTTCTGTTTTGCATTTAATGCTTATTACCGACAAACTTAACCTAGATCTAATCAAATGAAAATATTTCCCTATTCCGAAGAAAGTAAATAGGCTTGGCAATTCCTTTCAAAGAAATTTCATTGAACTCTCTTTCGTTCTCTTATAAAAAACTTTGTCTTCTTCTCAGTGGTAACATATGTTCAGGTAAGTTGATTTGATCTTCTACCTAACTTAAATTATTTATGTATATGTTTGTACTAAATCAGCCTGATGGAATTTGAAAATTTGTGTACTTCATGCTTATGCACTTTTTCGGGATTCGGGGTTTTCTGAAATGGAGGGGAGAGAATTGATGGTGATGTGATCATAAAATTCAGTAGCTCCCGACTGTTGCCAAATCGTCCTATACTGAAATGAGTAGGAACATTGTTTGTTAGATAAGTGAGATAAAAGATAAGATATTCATAGGTAAAAAAGAGGAAAAAATCATTGTTACCTTTCCTATAAATAAATAAAGAATTTGCGCTCCTGATCGCTTTCTCTTGTGGGAATTCTCGGTTAGAATTAAGCCGCATTTAACCAGCTACAAAAATATTCGCGATGAAATTAATATGTCCAAAGCCTTCATATACGTTCCCTCTTTACCAAAGTTCACGTGTTGCATTTCAGAAACATTATTTGGTTACTTGTAGACTCGTACTGCTCCCTAACCCCCCAAAATAAGACAACTTGAATTTCATATCTCTCTTTCATACCTGCCATCCCTGCTCTGGTTGTGCAGGTGATGATTAGTCCATGTAATTCTTCATATCATAACCTTCCATGGTATGATTAAGAATGAGTAATTGCATAGCATGGTGATTTTTTTATTACATGCATTTTGCATATTGCATATTATGAGTTCCTCTGGTTGATCATCTCCTGTATCTACAGTTGAATGTTGTGGTGTACTATTGGATGTTTTTGCTTGACTTCTACTGCGAAGACGTTCCTAACTTTTCTCTGTTTTGTTTTAACCTTTGTGCAGGTCACAAGGTAATGCTCAAATTGGACTGGATGATTGTAACCTTTCTTTTGCATAATTCACTTAGATTTCTGGTTTGCTTTTCTGTTGTTCTTAGAGGAGAACTTCATGAATAACAGGACCAAGCATTCACCAGCGGTGGTTATTTTACTTGAATTAGGCTTTCAATGAATTCTATAATGCAGCGATTATATGGCATCTTGAGTAGCCAGTGTTTCCTACATAATATTCTGGTCGTATGCAAATATATGGTTTCTTGAATAGCACAAGTTTCCTCTGGATATTTGCTTTTTTCTCTCATTTTTTCTAAATTACACTTGAAGTACTATGTTTTTGTTACTAAAGAGTCGATCTAGTTGCATTAGAATTTTAGAGCTAGTTTATTGATGAATGTCAGAACATTCATGGGAATTTATGCCTGTGATGTTCAAGAAATTGATTATTATCTAACTTGATTTTCTTTGAATTACAATGATGGATAAGTTTATGCCCTGAACCTTTTCTCTGTATACTCCTCTATAACTAAAAGTGCAATCCAGTGAGAGTTTTTCCTCTTCTTTAATTTACATATATGCTTTATTCTCTGGGAAGATTTATGCCCGTTCTTATGTATATTTGTATGCTTCATATTCCACTTTGAGCAGTTCAATTGTTGTCCTTAGCTATGCTTAACAAAGGAGTTATTTTCCTTCTTTGTTCCATTATTATCATATACTTGTAATTTAGGGAAACTATGTGTTGATAAGCTGTTAATTGATGATAAAAGTCACTGTGCTGATAATTCCCCGTGTCCCCTGCATTTATTTTTAGTTTGCTTAACATACCTATGTTAATATACTTTGTTAGTAAGTTGAGATTCATTTTTAGTTGCACAAACCCCTCCGTGAGATTCCATGTTCTATATCTAAGTCATCTGTCATTCTGGAAGCTACTATGTTTGGCATGATAGCAACTTCAACTTGGTATATTTAATGGTGGGTCCTTCCATCGAATATACGACGTTGCACTCTTTATGATTGTATATGAAATTTCCTGTTGCATCTAAGTGCCTATCTTGGATTGATGATGTCCATTTGCAGGTAAAATTGGTGTGTCCTGTGTTGTTTATAAAATTGGTGAGTGCATGCAAGAACTCATAAAATTGTGGAAGGAATATGAATCATTGCAAGCTGATAAAGCATGTGATGGCGCTCAGAATGGCCCTACTTTAGAAATTTGCATACCAGCAGAACATGTTACAGCTACTAATCGCCAAGTAAGATGATTATATGTTTTCCTGGCACTCTTGTTATGTGGCCCACTCTCTGTTTGAACATTATATATTCTACTTGTATTTCTGAATCTCGATTGGTAGTTCATACTTTTGCATCCTGAGATATCCACGCCTTCTTAATTTGTCATGCTTTTGCCCATTTCCATCATAAAAAACTCATTTCCTCTATACAATTTTCTTATATGTTTGACTGTTGTATTACTTGTAAAGAACTACTTTATTTTAGCTTAATATTCAAAATTAGAAGCAGACTATAAATTTTATGTTTGTATTTCTAAATCTCCTATCATTAGTTCATATTCCTTCATGCATTACAAACTGTCTACATGCATGAGATACAAGCTTTAAATGTTTGTGAGGCTTCATATTAATTATTAAAGGACTTGTGGGTACCACCCATATTCTATATCTTTCAAGTTTAGACTAACAAACTGAATGTTTAGTAGCATTCCAAAATCATTGTCTCTTCCAGTATATACAAGTCTGCTGTTAAATTCTGCATCTTGTACTCTAATTGGTGTATTGACTATAAAGATATTAAATTTTACCTGGAAAGATCCACCCCACCCAAAGAAAATACCATTATTTCGAGGTCTTGAATGCTGCCTGTGCAGGTGAGAGGTGGACAGCTTTGGGGCACTGATGTGTACACGGTGGACTCTGATTTGGTGGCTGGTATGCACAGTGACATATATGAAGATATCTTTCGTTTCTTTTCCTTTCCTTTTCTTGGCTGGGTTTGCAACTTCCTTATGTTGCATAATCCGGAGTTACTTGATGCTGCGACTTTGACTAACATTAAGCTCTCTTGTTTAGTTCTTATGCATACAGGATATTGTCGCCCAACGGCTTCTCCCCCTCCATCTGCTACTCAGGAGTTAAGGGCTACTATCAGAGTGCTGCCACCACAAGATTGTATGTTCAATATATATCCAGTAATAAATAGTTCATGCTCTTTAGACAGATGTTTCCTTATGTCCTAACTTTTGATAGTTAAATGTGTTGTATGTCAATGTTGTAAAACTTTCACTCGCAGTAGGTCAATAAAAGTATCATTACAGGTTGGGGGAAGAGAGGGAGGGAGGATGGCTAATATAAGTATGACTGAGGTGAGGGATACGTACGAGTATGATTAGAGGTTAGAGAAGAGGGAGGGAGAGAGGGCATGCTCATAAGACAGTTTATTTGGTTTGGATGGCAATAGGACAAGGATTTTCTTGTGGAATTCTGTGATCTCATTATCTACCTATTCAAAGGAACTCATTCTCTATGATTTGGTTTAACACTCTAATATATTTTGATGACCACCTAGTCTATTCATTATAGCTCTTGTGGCTAGTGAATAGTCTGCCATCCTCTTGATGCTTCCATTATCTCAATTTACATAAACTTTGTCTATTAGTATTGTAATAACTGTTGTTTTTATACCTGAAGTATATTCACAGGCATCCAGTAGTGAAACTTGTTAAACTAGTATACACTATACATATTGAGTACTATCTTTCGGCCTTTCCTCTTTTTCTGTGTGCTTTACATAGTTCGTTTTCCATGTTAGACTTCAGTATCCAAAAAACATGACTCAGCTATATCATTGCAGGCCACAATATTTGTGCACTTATTGGTCTGTACTTTTTCTATTGAATTGAAGAGTTTTTGCTTTGCTAAGCAGTATCTTGTGTGGGAAAGCATTACATCCTGATACGAGGATATTGTCATGTTGAATTGAAGAGCATGAATTCGTTGTATTCTATCTTTCTACAGGCTCTAATTTTGTGTTAATTGACTCCATTGCATTAAATTCTTCAGGTTATATTTCTACCCTGAGGAATAATGTCCGTTCGCGTGCATGGGGTGCTGCGATTGGTTGCAGTTATCGTGTTGAGCGGTGTTGCATCGTGAAGGTTGTAGCTATGTATTTTCATGTTTGCCTTTTGCTCTCTCAGCTATTTATTATCAACTTATTTGCATATATTGATCTATGCTTCTGTATCAGAAAGGAGGTGGGATCATTGATCTTGAACCTTGTCTTACACATTCATCAACTATGGAGCCTACTTTAGCTCCAGTTGCTGTGGAGCGCACAATGACCACTAGAGCCGCAGCTTCGGTAATTGCATTGTGATTCTGTATCTACTTTACCATGTCTAAGCACACTTCTTTTTTTATTCGTAAGGAATGCCTTACTTTCTATGTCCTCGTGAGTAGCTTAATCTAACACCCCCTCCCCCCAAAAAAATCTCCATCTGTTTCTCCAGAATGCATTACGCCAGCAAAGGTTTGTGCGTGAAGTAACAATTCAGTTCAACCTCTGCATGGAGCCTTGGTATGTTATGTGCTTTTCAGCAGTACCATTGCTGTGGCTTTTAGTTCGAACTCTTCTAGGGCTTTGTGTATGAAGTTTTTTATGACCACCATTATTAGCCTTATTTAATTAGCATTATCTTTTTGCAATGGCTGGATTTGTGGCACAGTGAAAATATTTTCTACTAGGGAAAATTAAGTTAAGGTTACTCTATCAAATTTGTCCACACTTCTTTCTAATTTTTTTTTATTTTTTTCATGTAACGATTGTCTGTCATCCTTGTCATAAATATTCTGAAGTTATCACTCTTTTGGTTATTATCAACAACGATCCTGGTGAAGTATTTAATAGGCTAAAAAAAGGGTGGTATATCAATTGCTGTACTACTTGTCTTTATTCCTATGACTTTTCCACTTATTGTTGCTTTCTGGTTTATTTAGGATGAAGTACAGCATCAGTGCTGTTGCTGACAAAGGTCTAAAAAAGTCCCTCTTTACATCTGCACGCTTAAAGAAGGGAGAAGTGCTATATGTAGAGACTCATTCTCGCAGGTAAATAATTTGGGTTAAATTTG